>NW_027203918.1:0-48561 GCF_024711535.1 Dipodomys merriami
GGAGATGCTTAAATATTAAATCATGTTCTTCTGGCAGCTCCCAGACTGAGGACCAATCTTTCCATGTGGGGGCCTTTGGACAAACTTCTAGACCCAGACTATAGCTGAGAGTCAGTTCACTTGGCCCCATTCCCTTAGAGAGTTCCCGCAGGCCCCTCTCCCACCTTCAGGGAGGAGAGTTGATCACCATCTCCTCTGTCCATGATCTCGGGGTTTAGTCGAGTTCTGGTCACTGCCTGTGTCCTCAGAATCCATACTCAAACAACCACCATCCTCTGCCTGGCTGAATGGCTCCCCATCAGTATGTCTCTTCTTGTCTAGGGACCAGGAAAAGAACGGACCAGGTAGACCCAGGGACAGACATGGCAGAGCAGGGCATCTGGACTCAGCCTGTCAGTGCAGTGCTCTGCACACCCTCACAGGTAAGGCCTTGTTATCTGCCCTTGCATGCTGTGGTGCTGTCTACTGCAGTGTCCATGGCCATGGTCCGGGGCTGAGCAGTGTCTACAGCCATGGCAGAGCCCGCCAGGCCAGAAATCATCACATTCCAGTCTTGGCAGAGAAAAGCTGCCCACCTTCCAGGCAGAAGGGAAGCAGACACAAAGGAACCCTGGGGTGCCTGGGTCATGGGAGGCCATGGGGGGAGGTCCTCTTCACCTCCCTGAACCAGGAATACAACACCCCCCCAGACTAGCTGGGCACCAGTGGCTCACACCTGTAACTCCAGCTACTCAAGAGGCTGAGATCTCAGTATCATGGTCCAAAGCCAGCCTGGGCAGGAAAGTCCATGAGACTCCAGAGAACCAGGAGGACAGAGGCTGAGCTCTAGTTTAGGGGTTCAAAACACATGTGCAGCCAGGTGCCAGTGGCTCATGCCTGTAAGCCTAGATACTGAGGAGGCTCAGATCTGAGTATCATGGTTCAAACCAGCCTGAGTAAGAAATTCTGTGAGACTCTTATCTCCAATTTTCTGGTGAGAAAACCGGAAGTGATGCTGTGGCTCAAGTAGTAGAGTGCTAACCTTTTGTCGGTCATGGGATTAGAACTCTGGGCCTGGGTTCTGTCCCTAAGCTCTTCCACCCAAAGTTAGCCTCTACTACTTGAGCTGCCCTCAATCAAATTGAAGATCCTCCCACCTTTCCTCCCAAGTACTGGGATTGCAGGCATGTATCACTGCACCTGACTGCTTTTTTTTCTTCTTAGTGAACATACAATATTTGTACTTATTTGTGGGGTACTCTATATAAGCCAATACACACACATGATGAGTAATTACCAAACTGTCATTAATCCACATCTCCATCTCCTTAATCCCCTCCATGTTGTGACCCTCCAAACTTTCCCCTCCACTCATTCTGAAAGAGGTGAGAAACTGTCATAGACAACAGATACCAAAATCGACTCCCAAGGATGGAATTGTCAGAAAGTTCTAGAAGAAGTCCATATCCAAGGTAGGAATCTTTAGAATGTTCTGGAAGAAGTCCACATTTACTGATTTGGGGTAGAAGATAAATTCAGGACTGTCAAAGCAGATGTACCCATGATTGAAAGAAACAAATTAGCCAGAGCCCATTCATAACCAGTCATGCATTACCTTGAACCCAGTTCCATCCAACAAAATCTGAGACCCCAGCAGGCACGAGGAGGATGAGCATGAAACCCTGTCCTGTTTACTTGCAGAATACTGTGAGGGCCACAGCAGTGCATCACCAGGAACTCAGCAAATTAATTCCCTCATATTCTAACACACACCTCCAAGCTGGCTTCCTAAATCACGGTGGTGAACCCCTGCATTGCCTCTGCTCAGATAATTCTATTTTATTTCTTGGATCAGCACAGTCTAAACAAGTTTCATAAGTATTTAAGACAAGAATGGGGAAAGGGAAAACACTGCATAATGCATGAAGAGAGCCAGCTGGCCAAAGCAGAGCTGCCCCTGAAAACTAGCTCTGGAAGCTTCCGAGATTTAGTACCCACATTCTGCACATGACAAGAGGAAAGATGGGAGCCTGCCATCCTCTTTTGATTTGTTTTCCATTTTATTGCTAGATTTTTTTAAGCCAATGCTTGAAATACACTAAGTCCTTTCTGAATTCAGTCTTTATGGTCAAGAGGTTTTTGGTTTTGTTTTTGAAGTAATTGCTAACTTGAAAATCTGTGGTTTCTTTAGAGAATGTGTGCAATTGTGTGACTGGCTGGTCACCTGCCCAAACCACATGTCACCCTCATTTTGGTTTCAAGATAAACCTAAGTGGGAAACATGGGAAGCATTTGTCACTGCCCAGACAGATTTATACCTAGCTGGAATGGGAGCTCACACCTGTAATACCAGCTGCTTTGGGGGCTAGGGTAGGAGGATCACAGTTTGATGAAAGCCAAAAAAATCTCATGAGACCCCCCCCCATCTCAGTCAATAAGCCAGGCATGGAGGCTCCTGTCTGTCATTCCAGCTACACAGAAAGTATAAACAGGAGGATCACAGTTCAGAAAGAAAAGAGCAAGGCCATGAAATCCAGTTAAAAAATAAGAAAGCAAACAGAACCAGGGTTGTGACTAAAGTGGTAGAGCACCAACATAGCAAGCATGAGCCCCTGAGTTCAAACCCCAGGAGACCCACAACAATTTAAATACACAGAATCACCAAGGCAATGGGGCAGGAGGTGAGTGAATTTTGAGGAGACATACACATCCTGCAGAGCGTGTTACCAGTGCACTTGCCAGGCTCCAGGCATTTCTACTCTCAGCAGAGTCCATGTGTGGCTCCTTCTAAAGAATCACTATGGGGGAGGCACCCCCTCCCTCCCTGTGAACACCTGGCTGGTGAAACCAGCCCTCATCCTCACCTTCCAATCCATTACTCGCTTATTGGCTCACTCATGCAGTTCCCAAAACACCCTCAGACCACAAGAAAATGCAATTTCACTTGCAAAGCTGATTGCAAATTATCTTCTGATTACAGATTGATTTTGTTTGTGACAAAATGTTTCCTTCTTGCTGCTAAAATAATCTTGGAGGGGCTCACCATGGAACACCTCAGTTATTAACCCACTGTAGCTTTCCCTAATCCCTGTTTTCACCTTTTTTATTTATTTTAAACACCTATTTACAACATCATTAATCCTCATTAATATTGTCTAAGTGCTGTTAAGCACCCCAAAGAAAACTATAGTCAGCCAGGCATGGAAGTGCAGCCCTATAATCACAGCGATGAAGAGGCTGAAGCAGGAAGTCAATATGTTTGAGACCAGCCTGGGCTATGTACCAGGAAAAGGAAGAAGAAAAAGAAAGGCACAGTGGTTCACACTTACTATCTCAACTATTAAGGAGGCAGAGATCAAGGAGTGTGGTTTGAGGCCAAACCAGGGCAAAAACAAGCTGAGCATGATGATGGATAGTTAAAATACCAGCTATGGAGGAAGCATAGATAAGAGGATCATGGCCTCTGAGCTCTACACTGGGTGTAATGAAAATGGTTGAGCCAGGTGCCGGTGGCTCACACCTGTAATCCTAGTTACTTAGGAGGCTGAGATCTGAGGATCTAGGTTCAAATCCAGCCCAGGCAGGAAAGTCTGTGAGACTCTTATCTCCAATAAACCACTAGAATATCAAAAGTGGAGCTGTGGATCAAGTGGTAGAGCACTTGCCTTGAGCTGAAGAGTGCAGGGACAGCACCCAAGCCCAGAGTTCAAGCCCCATGACCAATCAAAAAAAAATGGTTGAAACGTAAATTCTTCACAGGGAGTTATCAGTGTGTATATTTGAAATTTGAAATTTTTCTTGTCTTTGTGATTAGCCCTGAGATAAACACATTGAAGAAAGAATGGTATCTCCTGCTCACAACTTCAGAGGGCTCCATCCCTGGTTGCTCAGCACCAGGTTCCCAAACATCATGGCAGCTGGGGGGGGGGGGAGGACTTCATGTCTTGGTAGACAGGAAGTGAGGAGAAGCAGTAACAGGAAGTGGCCAGGCAAGATACAACTTCCAAGGAGACATTCCCAGCCACCCACTTCCTCCACCCAGACCCAATCATTTCCACCAGCTCCCAAGGGTCTAATCAAATCCTGAATCCATCAATAATGAGATTCACTGATCACATCATGATCTGATGAATTCACTGATGATCAGATCTACACTGATCACATCATGATCTGATGAATTCACTGATGATCAGATCTACACTGATCACATCATGATCTGATGAATCCATCCACAATCATCACCCTGATGTGATTGGATCATTTCAAAATCCATCATGGACATGGGCAGAAGTGAGCCTCCCCAGTCTCCCCCAAGTCTCTCCATCCAGTCAAGTTGACCAATCAGGGCTAGGACTTCTCAAGCCCTATCAATGGGAGAGGAGGGGGGGGATGCGGGGGTGGTGATGAAGAAGATGGAAAAGAGGATTTACACAAAATGGTGTTCAGTAGACAGAAGTGGAGGAAAAGTCCTAGGAACAATTAAGAATCAGTAGAGAAAACATATAGATTCAGACTGGTGGAAAGTAAGGGGGCAGAGGGTCTTCAGTTCTGGAGTCCCAGGAACTGCAGTCCAGAGTGAAACTGCTCTAGGCCTGCCTGAAAAGGCAAGGAAAGGAATTTAGTCTACACAGCTCTCCACCAAACTGGAAAACATGAGTTTGAGAAGCTTAGGCAGCCAAAGCCATATTCCACCCCACTTGAGATGGAGGACTGCAGGGGATCTATGGAGGACTCTTCCAAATGCATCCCCTAAGGCCAGCAAGGAAGCTGCGGCACAGCCAGGGACCCCTGCTAAGCCTTTTCCATAAGAGCTATTGGTCCATTTGGCTCTCCTTAATGTAGTACTCGGTATGTATCGATAGCACAATTGTCAGCCCAGCAGACATTTCCCATTTTAATAGTTCTCATGAGATGCTATATTATTGAGCTTACAGCAATAAATAAAAAACTCCTTTGTCAAGGGAACACGAAATGGTTTTTAATGGACACAGCCAAACAACTGCTAATAGTTATGGTAAGAAAAATAACCAGCCTGATAGAGGAGATTTGGAAGTGCGTTGAAATGCTTTGGCTTGGGGATTTTCTGGCTTTTTGATGACACTGAATATTTCTTCCCTAGCCTACTATCCAACGGCTGACTCTCAATGAGAGGAAAAAGAGGAGCCATTGGCCCGAACTTTGCAATGTGCAAGTGGCATGTTTTCTGTGCCTCATCTTCCATAGGTCTCCCCACCTCCCTGACAGCCCCAAATACATGATTCTACCCCAATAAAAGAAGCTAGGCACTGCAGACATTAACTTCTCATTCAGACAAAATCTGTTAGTGGATGATTCCAGGATAGGTATTTTCACACCTTAGGTTTAGAGTTCTGAGTCACGATCTCTGCTGTCCTCTTGATTTGATCAACTGGTCCATTAGGACTGCAACCAGCCATCCCTGCTATCCCTTTATGTCATCTTCTTTACCTGGGAAGCATGAATACGGTCCAAAGGCTCCTGGGTTGAAAGCTTGCTGCCATCTGGAGACAAGAGAGAGGTCATTGGGCCATAGAGGTTCTGACTCCACCAATGGGCTCATCCACCAATGACATCATAGCTGAATGAACTGTCAGGAGGTGGGGCCTTGATAAGTGATTGGATCGTGAGGGCTCTGGCTCTACCAATGGGTTCAGCAATCAAGGACATCACAGCTGGGTCGGATCTAGCTCCTCCTTGAAAAACTGGGATCAGGAGTCTCACAATTTGAAGCTAGCTCAGACACACACACTCCCACACAATTTCAATCAATAGGCAGGTTGCAGTGGCAGCTATGCATGTGGGAGTATCATACAAATAGGAGGTTCACACCAGCCCTGGCAACAACATGAGACCCTATTTCAAAAGCAAACACCCCATCCTTAACCTAAGCAGTAAGAGCTGGAACAGGGCTCAAGTAGAGCATCTGCCTAGCAGGCGAGGCCCTGAGTTCAAATCCTAGTACCACCAAAATATAATAATAACAATAATTTAAGGTACCCTTGGAAAGTCTTGATCGATGTATGTTCTTCCTGGACATCAACCCTGGGCTCCTCACTGAGGATAGGGGACAGTTTGATTTCCTGAGAAGGGATTAAGAGTTGTGCAATCTCCCTGGTCTTACTAAAAAAGACACTGAGCAGATAAATTTTACTGCAATAAATCTCATCATTAACAAGAGCTGAGGCTACATGTGGGACATACATAGGCCAACAACGGTCCTGGCACCTATTTCCAAATGGAAGAAAACTGACAAGGACTCTGGAACTTTACAAATGCAAATAGACCCCCTGAAGCAGGAGAAATGCTGAGACAAGGAAATCGTATCATTTTTAATAAATAATAAAAGTGTCAAACTCAGAAATCAGAACAAAAATTAGTTAGTACCCTTCCACCAACTCCATTAAGATGTCAAATCACAGCGAGGGCATCTGTGACTCACACCTGTAATCCCAGCTACTCAGGAGGCTGAAATATGAGGATCATGGTTTGAAGCCAGTCCAGGCAGGAAAGTCCATAAGACATTTATCTCTAATTAACCACCAAAAAGCTGAAAGTAGAACTGTGCCTCAAGTGGTAGAGCATCATCCTTGACCAAATTAAAAAAAAAAAATAACTAAAGGGCAGCACCCAGGCCTTGAGTTCAAGCACCGGGACTGGCATGAAGAAGGAGGAGGAAGAAGAGGAAGAGGAGTAAGAGCAGGTGAAGGGAGGCGAGGAGGAGGAGCAGGAAGAGGAATAAAGCTCCAGTGACTGAGGGATCCTGTATAGTTCAGACCAGAGCAGGCTCAGCTGGCTCCCTGACATAAGAAGCACCTTTCAGACTTTTGTAAGTAGCCCAGACTGTCCTAGAACTCTTGATCTTCCTGCCTCAGCCATGCAAGTGCTAGGATTTCCAGTGAGTGCTATCAAGCACAGCCCCGGCCCCCTTCCCTCAAAATGGGTCACCATAAGCAGTGAGACAGGCTGGGCCCATTCTAGCATCATCAGCAAGTGGATCTGTGGAGCGCTGGCTCCCAGGAAGGAGAAAGGATGAAGTGTGAAGGTCATTGTGGACCCTGGATCTCCCAAGGTCACACAGTGCTTAAATCAGAGCCAGGGACCCCAAGCCACAGCACCAGAAGCCCCACATTCCATTGGGCCACTTGCTCCTCTGAGCCAAATGAAGATGTGTAGTGAAGGGCAGAGATGGGGGTCTGTTACAGGTAATAGATAATGACAGCTCTTCTGTATTTCTTCGGCCATCTTTGGAGACAGATGTTTGCTTTAGGTTCCACAGGAAGGATGAGGGCGGGAGGAGAGGAGGTGAGCAGAGGGAAAGCAGGGCCTGGTCACCAGTGCATTCAGATCTGGGCAGAGGTGGCTTCTGAAGTGGAACGACGGTTCTTGGTCTTAGGAGAAGTCAGGTGATGGTACATGGTCTCAAGAGGGGTCAGGTGACAAGCAGCTGCACCTCACTCTTAGGATGTGGGGAGCCAGGGCCCTGCTGGTCATTGTGAAGGACGATCCCTACCCACTGCCACGGCCACGGTGCTCCAGACTCTATACCCACTGTCACACCATGACCTCACTCTCCCAACTCCCGACCCACTGCCATGGCCAGAGCACTTCTGATTCCCCAACAGGTGACCATCTTCCCTGATGGCTGTTTGCAGCCATGGGCTCTGACCACCAAGTTCACCCCAGTCCAGGGCCCCCTGTGTGCCTCTGGTTCCCATCGCCAACCCCTGCACATGGAGTTTCTTCTGGGCAGAGCTCACCCCTTCTCCCCGGGCAGTGGCTCTGAGGACCACATCCGGACAAAATGGATGTGCTAAGCAGACACCGAAATGCATGCTCTTGTTTTCCACAGACCTCATTTATCCTAATGGAGCTCTATTAACCATGTTTTAAAAGTGAATACTGTACTATGTATCTGCATTAGCTTGCTGTGAGCAGCGAGCACATGAAGGACAGGATCTCAGGGCATAGAAGGAGGAGGAGCAGAGGAAGAAGGAAGCACACTGGTGGGGGGAGGGAGAGGCTCAAAAGAGCAACATAGAAAACTCCTGGGTTTCATTACTCTAACCTCGGGGCCTCAAGGAACTTCTATCCTTACAGGAACTGCCAGTCTCAGCAAATTCTCCAGCTGCTGTTTCTTGAAAGTGCATTTTAATACCAAAAATGTCCCTTAGCAGGGGTAAGAACACAGAGGTCCCCACGGGCCTGTTCACTCACCTGCTGGCTTGGGGCTGGGTGGTGATGGTGGGGTGCTGTTTCATCTCCGCTATTGCATTAAAGAAGGTAGAAAAGAAAAGGGTGGCAAAGAGGGGACCTCTGTTCTGTCTAACTGTGTGTGTGTATGACTGCTCCCACCCATCACTCCAAGCAAAGCCTCATTATTTAGCAGGGATAAAAAAGAAGCTAGATCAACCTAACAATAGTCTATAATTACTTGGCAAATGGTTTCACAGAGCAATTATGCCATTAGTCCAAGTGCCTTTGATTTCAAAGATTTCTCTCTGGCTATCCTCCACACTGGGAAAGGAGGCTCCAGAGGAGCATATTAGAGTGGCAGGAGACCATAGCATGAATGCCATCCCTACACACATACACAGGAGCACAACATTCTGCAGAATCCCTGTGGGAAGGAGATTAGCAGTGGCTCCAAGTGACAGCCTAGTATGGGCCTCAGCCCCTGGGAATTTCTGGCCACAGGACAAAGAAGGTGCCATAGGTGCCCTGCCCACAGCACAACTCTTCCATCATCCAGTAACTGGTCTTGGTTGTTACCACAAACTGCAGCTCAAATACTTACACACACACACACACACACACACACACACACACACACACACACACAAACATATATATATATATATATATACATGTACATATACATATACATATATGCATATGCACATATATACATACATATGTATATATATGTGTGTGTGTGTGTGTGTGTGTGTGTGTGTGTACATATCTTGTAATTCTGCAATTCCAGCCACTAGGGAGGTTGCGTTAGGAATGTGGTTTTTCTGAGACATAGGCAGACAGTGACACTGCTCACTGCCCCCAGAGCTCGGGACAGGTGGCAGGATGGGAGGGATCCAAGCAGATGTTCATCCCCTGCATCATGAGCAGGGAGGTTGTTACACGAAGTACCAACTGTTGAATGTTGGGTGATACAATCATAGTATCTACTTATGTGATGATCTCCCCTCATGCATCTATATAATCAGTGTAAATAAGGCGGCACAGCCACACTACCTTGGCTACTAAGATGGGAGCCTGTCACTACCAATCCACCCACCCACCCATTGATTGGTTTGGTCTAGCTGTCCTCTGGAAAACAGTGTTTTACATCCCAGATCCAAACCCCAAGAGCTCCACTCCAAATAAAGGGACACGGTGAGGGGCATGTAAAGTTCAATTCTTCCATGGTGGCCATGGGGTGAAAGACAGCTTGGGTACATCTTCAGCTATCTTTGGGGTACAGACATTTGCCTTAAGTTAAATAAGGAGACTTGGCTGGGAATGTGGCTTAGGGTTAGGGTGCTTGCCTAGCATGCATGAAGTCCTGGGTTTGATTCCTCAGTACAAACTACACAGAAAAATACAAAAACAGTACTGTGGTTCAAGTTGTAGTGCACTAGCAAAAGAATCTCAGGGACAGTGCCCAGGCCCTGAGTTCAAGCCCCAAGACTGGCAAAAATTAAAAAGTAAGGAGACTTGAGGACAAAGGTATGCCATGTTAAAATGGCCACAAGTCCCAGTGTGGCCTGGATGGTGATAATTCTGGTCCTTGTTTCTGGTGGATTCTGGAGAGGCATGATGGCTGTCACAGCTGGTCAGGATCAACATGTCCTGTGTCCTGCGGGGTGAGCTGTCCTGGGGGGCTCTGCTGGCCCTCAGGGGTGGCTTCATCCCTTGTCATTAAGAAGTTATCAATTTGACTGGTCCTTCCTGAACCCCAAGGTGATTGCAAAGCAATTGCTGGAAAAATGGTTCAGAGCAGAGACACATACAACATGAGTTAGCAGCATGAGACTCTGCCTCCACTTATAGTTCATTTGTGGGTCCAACAAAAGTGGCTTTGAAGCACCTGTCACTTGATGCACAATGAGAATCAGTCATTTTTCTTTTTTTTTTCTTTTTGGATGGTCCTTGGGCTTGAACTAAGAACCTGGGTGCTGTCGCTTCACATTTTTGCTCAGGGATACTGTTCTACCACCTGAGCCACAGCTCCACTTCTGGCTTTTAGGTGATTATTTGGAGATAAGAACCTCATGGATTTACCTGCCCAGGATGGCTTTGAACTTCGATCCTCAGAACTCAGCCTCCCGAATAGCTAGGATTACAGGGCACCAGGGCCAGTAGAATCACACACACACACACACACACACACACACACACACACACACACACACATATGTATATTTAAATTGGTTTTTCTGAAATGTTTTTGAGGGCCATACTGGGGTTGTACTTAGGGCCTCATGCCACACTCAAGCTCTCCTCACTCCAATTATCTTTGAGATGTGGTCTCAACTAATCAGCTGGCCTGTTATAGTTAGTGGTCCAGCCCATGCAGGCCATCTCCCAAACTCCTGTAAACCTCCTTTAACCCTCCATGGACACTATCTGAGGGCTTCCTAAACAGGGGAAACTGATCCTTTCTCTCTCAGCTGCACATTTGAGTGATCAAGCTGAGCAAGACTGAATTTCCCACAGCCTCATGGAAGGCAGCCTGGGAGACTACTTCCTACCACTGGCCTCAGGGGGACCCTGAAGCAGACATGTCCTTTTGGCCACACCCCCACACAAACCCCTCTGAGAATGTCTCTTTCCCCTCCCTGTCAAAATCCACCTGGGGCCTGACAGGGATGCTGTCAGTGTGAGCTATAACCCCAGGCAGTCCTGGAATCTGAGCTAAATTGCCTGTGCCACTGTGATGATGAACTCATTCTGCAGGGAATTGGAAATCAATTCTTGTCATCACCCAAAAGAGTTCCTTTATCAAGCAGTTCCTGATAATGCAACCGACAAGGAGCTGAAGAGAGACATGGAAATGGGGGGAGGGACGGGAGGAAACAAGCCTCCATGTGTGTGTGTACATGTGTGTGTGCATGAACTCTATGTGTGTTTGTGTCTGTGCACATGTGTATATGGATGTACATATGCTCATATGTGCATGTGTGCATGCATGTGTTTTCGTGTGCTTGCATGTTGCATGTATGTGTGTGTATCCCAAAAGACACCCTGATCCAATGCTATCCCACGTGCTCCTCAACCTCCCGTCTGTAACATAACACCTGAGGTAATTGGCCTGCAGGATGAAGGGTTTCTTCTTGTTCTTGCCCACTTGGCCTTGTTGCTTTGGGTTGTGGAGGGGTAGAACACCGTGGTGGAGATCATGAGGTGGGGCAAAATGGCTTCACCTCGCTGGAGACAGACAGAGGATGAGCAGGGCCAGGCTCCTAACAGCCCCTGCGTGGCCACGCTCCAATGACCTCACTTCCTCCCTGTGGACCACGCCCCCATTAGCCTTTCTTCTCTAGGCCACACCCCCATGGCCTTACTTTCTTCTCTAAACCTCAATGCTCTTACTCCGTTAATCTAGGCCATGCCCCAAATGCACTGCATCTCTAGGCCACTTTCCCAATACCATCACTTCTGCTTCTAGTCCATGCCTCTTACAGATTCCACTGCCTGCCCATGGTGTGGGGCTGCTGGCCAGGCTGTCAGCCCTGAGCCTTTTCAGGACTGGGACTCAGGCCTTGCCCAGCCTCCCCAAGTGACACCTGGTTGGTGTGGACCACGCCCAGCCCACTGCAGAGCTGGTGTCTGGAAGCCAGCTGGGCTTCCCTGGCAAGCATCCACGCCCCATGCCCCACTGCTCCTAGGAAGCGGGGCAGGGCCAGATGCTAACTGTCCGGGCCCATATCATCTCAACTACCGGCTGAGAACCCTGAAGCCCAAGGTGAAGGCATCAGCCAGGGTCAGCCAGACTAGGAGGTGCAGGGACAGTGCCCAGGCCCTGAGTTCAAGCCTCAGGACCCATTCTCCCCCCTCCCTGCCCACAACTAATCTCCCCTAAGGTTCATTAGCTGCTGTACTTGGATAAGTAATTTGTCTCCATTGTGCGTGTCATGCAATCCTGGTGGAGCTGTGCTCATAGTAGGTCTGCAAGGAACACCCATGACTTAATAAAGAAGAGACCAGGCTGTAAAAATAAAAATAGCAACGCACACAGGGCCAGGGCCAGCCTTGGCTATTCTCCTCCTACACACACACACACACACACACACACACACACACACACACACACACACACACACACACACACACACACACACACACACACACACACACACACGGCTAAAACTTCCAGCCCCCTGAAGCAAAATCTGTAACCTAATAATGTCAGCCCCAACAGAGGGGATGAATTTGATCCAGGAAAAATACCATCCCTGGCAACCCTGAAGAATATTAAGGTCTTAACAGCCCTCAGTTTAGAATTTTCTTGAAAGGAGAGCTGAAAATAATTACACACCTGTTACTCAAAACTCAGCAGTAAAAAGGAATTTAATGAGTGTATAAATTACCTTCCCAGCGATATAAATTAGGATTTGAGGCCTGAATGACAACAGTGCAGGCTGAGATTTCCTAGGAAGCCGAGCGGCTGGGGCCCATACCCCAGGCACCTGAGGATCTCAGCTGAGGAGGGATCTAAAGGCCACTGTCACCAGCCCTGCTGGAAGGTTCCATAGCTCCACAGACCACCCTTGCCGAGGAGTGCTGGCCCCTCAATGTCCAGCCTAAGCTTTGCAGAGAACAAAGCAGTCTTCCTCCTTCTCCTCCAGTCTCTCCTGTACAGAGATTCTCGCACGGTTTTTTACAGCTCTAAGTTCACATTATCTACACTGCCCTTACAGATATCTGGGGACTATCTCCTGTGGTTCGAGCTACCATGATGATAGGGTACTTGAGGTGGGCTGGTTTACAAGACATGGAAGTTTCTTTCTCCAGCATTCAAGGTCAAGGGCAAACTTGCTGCACCAGGCCATGGCAGAAGATGCCAGATCACAGAGCAGGATGGAGGTGAACCTCAGCCTCAGGAGCCCTCCTGCCATGCCTGATCCACTCTAGTCCATGGTAGCAGCATTTATCCACAACACAGACCCACTCTCCTCACTTGGGATTCAGTTCCCACCTTCAAACCTCAGCCATGACACCAACTGCCTCTGGTCATACTCATGGCAAGGATGGACCAACCAGTTTGGAATCCCAGACTGTTTTTGCAAGAGCTACAGTCTGCAGAGACATTTCCACTGGCCCTCCTTGGGTCTGTAGGAAACATTCCCATTGGTCCTCCTTGGGTCTGCAGGAGAAATGTCGATTGGCCCTCCATGGGTGAGCAAGAGGTATTCCCATTGGCCCACCTTGGGTCTGCAGAGGGATGTTTATTGGCTCCTCTTGGTCACACACCCATCTCCTGCACCAATCACTCTTTTTTTGTTGTTTATTTATGTGGTGCTGAGGAAAGAAATCCAGGGCCTCATGCAAGCTAGGCAAGTACTCTACCACTGAGCCAACTTCCCAGCCCCCAATCACTCTTTTTTTCTTTCATTAAAAAATACCTTTTTTTATTGTGACAATACTGTACAGAGGAATTAAAATTACATGGGCAAGATAATGAGTACATTGCTTATCAATCATTGTAGCCTCCTCCTTTGCTTCCTCTTCTCATTCCTTCCCATCCTCACCCCGCCTCCCCACGCAATCCCCCCCGCCCCTCACACCCTCCCCCACGAAAGTTGTAAAATTCGTTTTCGACATAACATCTTGTACATCTCATTGTTGCAATAGGTCCAACTGTATCCCTATTTTTTTTTCCTTTGCTGTAACTTCTTTTTTTTTATTTTTTATTTTTTTGTGAACACACTGTACAGAGGGGTGACAATTACATGGGCAGGATAATGCGTACATTTCTTATGAAGCATTGCAGCCTCCTCCTTTGTTTACCCTTCACATCCCTTCCCAGCCTCTCCCCCCATCCCCCCACCCAATCCTCCCCGCATCCCCCCCCACACCAACTTTGTAAAGCTCGTTTTTGACATGACAACTTGTACTTCTCATTGTTGCAACAGGTCCACCTGTATCCTTAAACGACTTGTTTTTCCCCATCTCCTCTACAAGTTATACTGACATCAAATATAGTGAAAGCAGGGGTTATACTGTGTAGGAGGGACGTACAAAGCAACAAAGAGATAATCTTATAAATGCATTAGAAGCAAATGCATGAAAGAAAAAAAAAACATTAAAATACATAACTAAGGGTTCATTTTCCTAACATCACATTATCTGACCTTTTCCGCTTTACTCATACATATACTAGATATTGCAAATAAAGGAAACCATGGGACCTATGTTTTTTGGGCCTGGCTTACTTCACTTAATATAATATTTTCCAAGGTTTTCCGTTTTCTAACAAATGGGGCAATGTAATTCTTTCTGATGGAGGCATAGAATTCCATTGGGTATATATACCACATTTTCTTAATCCATTCATCTACTGAGGGGCATCTGGGTTGGTTCCATATCTTAGCTATGGTAAATAATGCTGCAAAAAAGATAGTTGTGCTGGTAGCTTTAGTGTGGTCTTGTTTGTAAACATTTGGGTAAATGCCCAAAAGTGGGATTGCTGGGTCATAGGGGAGCTCTATGTGAAGTCTTTTGAGGAAACTCCATACTGCTTTCCAAAGTGGTTGAACAAGTTTACATTCCCACCAACAATGAAGTAAGGTTCCCTTCTGTCCACATCCCCTGCAGCATCTGTTGTTGTTAGAGTTCTTGATTTTTGCCATTCTAACTGGAGTGAGGTGGTATCTCAATATTGTTTTGATTTGCATTTCTTTTATGGCTCGGGATGTTGAGCATTTCTTCATGTGTCTATTGGCCATCTTTCTTCTTCAGAGAAGTTTCGCTTTAAGGCTTTAGCCCACTTACTTATTGGGCAGTTGTTTATTTGAGGATTTGTTGTTGGGGGATTTAATTGTTTCTGTTCCAAGTATATTTTAGATATGAGACCCTTGTCTGTTGTATGGCTAGTGAAGATCTTCTCCCAATCCGTGGGCTTTCTATTGATCTTGCTAGCTATGTCCTTTGCCATGCTGAAGCTCTGCAATTTCATGCAATCCCATTTGTCCAACCTTTCTTTATTTGTTGTGTTTCCGGGTCTCTATTCAGAAAATTTCGGCCTGAGCCAAGGAGACCTAGGGTTTCTCCTATTCTGTCCTGTAATATTTTCAGAGTGTCTGCTTTGACTTCAAGGTCTTTGATCCATTTGGAGCTGATTCTGGTGCAAGGTGATATCTAAGGATCTAGCTTTAGTTTTCTACAAGTAATTAACCAATTTTGCCAGTACCATTTACTGGAGAGGCTGTCTTTCTTCCATTCTATTGTTTTAGCTCCTTTATCAAAGATTAGATGGCTATAAGTCTGTTGGTTCATTTCTGGGTTTTCAATTCTATTCCATTGGTCCTCCGGTCTGTTCTTATGTCAATAACAAGCTGTTTTGATTGCTATGGCTTTATAGTAGAGTTTGAAATTTGGTATTGATATTCCTCCAGCAGTGATCTTTCCGTTGAGGCGCTTTTTTGCTATTCGGGGTCTTTTATTGTTCCATATGAATTTTTGGATTGCCTCTTCTATTTCCTTGAAGAATGAGGTTGGAATATTGATAGATATCACATTAAATTATTTGTAGATAGCCTTGGAAAGTATTGCCATTTTTACGATATTAATCTTTCCAATCCAGGAGCATGGGAGGTTTTGCCATTTTCTAAGTTCTGTTTTAATTTCCTTTTTCAAGATTTTAAAGTTTTCATCATACAGGTCCTTCACTTCTTTGGTTAAGTTAATTCCTAGGTATGTTATTTTTTGTGGGGCCATTACAAATGGAGTTGCTTTCCTAATTTCTGCCACACTTTTCTCTTTGTTGGCATACAGAAAAGCCATTGATTCTTAGGAGTTAATTTTATACCCTACTACTTTGCCAAAATTTTGAATCAGCTTGAGTAATTTGGGAGTGGAGTCTATGGGATTCTTTAAATACAAGATCATGTCATCTGCAAAGAGGGAGAGTTTTATTTCTTCTTTCCATATTTGGATCCCCTTCATGTCTGCATCTTGTCTTATTACTGTAACTAGGCATTCTAATACTAGATTGAAGAGAAGTGGAGAGAGTGGACAAACCCCTAAGGGTTCACCTAGCCTCACAGAATGACCTCTCTGGGAAGAGAAGGCTGGATGGTGAACCTAATTTCAAAGGTGTAAGATAAGCAGAGCTTAGTTAAGGTCATGCCAAGGACATGACTGCGGTGAGTCTAGATTCCTTCCTGAAACCCATCTGCAAAACGGGAAAGGGGCTGAGCACATCAGGGCACACCTGTCATCCTGTTTACAGAGAAGATATAGGTAGAAGGATCTTAGTCGGAGGCTGACACTGGGCAGAATTGCAAGGACTTTCTGAAAAAGTATCTATAGCAGCTGGGCACTGGTGGTTCAAGCTTTTCATTCTAGCTAATCAGGAAGCTGAGATCTGAGGATCATGTTTCAAAGCTAGCCCGGGCAGGAAAGTCCATGAGCTCTTAACTCCAATGAACCACCAGCAAGACAGAAGTGGTGCTGTGGCTCAATTGTTAGAGTGCTCACCTTGAGCTGAATAGCTGAGGGGCAGTCCCCAGACCCAGAGTTCAAGCCCCACAACTGACAAAAAAAAAACCTTAATGAAAACTGTTGCTGGTGTGTCAGTGCTTCCTGCCACCATCCCCAGACTTCACCCCACCAGTTCCTATAGAGATACCAATTATCTCCCGGGGAGGATGTGAAGTATTCAACATGCTCTCTACTCAAATACATGAATCTTTAACATATTATACCTAAAAAACAAATTCATATAGCACTTTTCTGTGAAAAAGAAATGCTCCAAGTTTGGATCGATGGATAGATGGATGGATGGATTGTGGACAGATTGAGAATGAATGGATGGATAAACAGATGGTAAAGAGGGGGATAAGGGATGGAGGGTAGAAAGATGGATGATAGATGAATTGGTGAGTGGGTGAATGGATGGATGGGTGGATTTTGGATGATGAGCATGGATGATAGATGGATAGATTATGGGTGGGTGGATGGATGATGTGTAGATAGTGGATGGGTGAATGGATTATGGATGACTGATGAGTAAATGCGATTGGAATAATGATGAATGGATGGGCGGATGGACAGATGGTTGAGAGATGGATGAGGGATGGATGGGTAGATATATGGATAATGGATAAATTGACCGCAGGTAGATGGAAATATATTTAGTCTTTGCTCCTCCTAGCACAGCGCTTCAAAAATCTTCAAGAAGATATTAAAGAGAATCATGTTTTGAGGATGAGATTCTTGCTAAGCCATCTTGACAGGATTCTTGCTCAATCTAGGTGATGTAAGGATGAGCGAGCAACCGGGAGAGACTTCAGAAAAGCCCCTAAACTTTGGTGCCATTGGGTTATTATCGGGGGAGCACTGCCACCTAGTGTCCACAGAGGTGAATAGCAGGAGCCTGAAGAGACCATGAAATGGTCAAAGGGTAGTTGCCAAAAAAATCCAATGAAACACTTCTTGCCATGTTTTTTTTTTTTTTTTTTTTTTTTTTTTGTGTGTGTGTGTGTGTGTGTGTGTGTGTGTGTGTGTGTTCTGAGCCTTGAACTCAGGGCATGGGTGCTCTTCCTGAGCTTTTGTGTTCAAGATTAGTGCTCTACTACACAGGCCACAGCTCCACTTTCAGCTTCTGTGAGTGGCTAATTGGAAAAGAGTCTCACAGACGTTCCTGCCCAGGCTGGCTTTGAACCGTGATCCTCTGACCTCGGCATCCTGAGTAGCAAAGAAGACAGGAATGAACCATCCGTGCCTTGATTTTGCCACTTTTTAGTATTTGGAACTGGTTACATTTTTTATTTACTTTGTTAATTTAGAGGTGATATACAGTGGGATTACATTTACATACGCCAGATAATAAGTGCATTTCCTTTCACAGAGTATCATCTGTTTCCTTCATCCTCTCCCATTCCCTCCCTTCTATCTGCACCCACGAGTTGCATAGTTTGCTTTCATCCATGTTTAGTACACTCAATGCTGCACTTTTTCACCCTTTTCCCTCAGATTCTATGGCCTCCCCTCCCCTTCCACAGATGTTCATGTGAATACACTATCTATAAGGTAAAGAACATAGAGTCATCATATAAATAAAAAAACTAAGAAAAAAGTTAGTTATTTCCATATCTTTGGAGTTCATATCAGTATGTGTATTAAATAAATAAAAAGAGGTGCTTGGGTAATACACCTTGGTGATTCTCTCCTAAGGCGATCCTCTTTTGGTCTCACTGTATGTGAGTATCTAGAATTCTGTATAATTTGTCATATACCAGTGTGTTTCAGATCTAATCCACCTATCAGGGAGAATATGCGCTATTTGTCTCTGTAATCTTGGCGTACCTCACTTAACATAATTTGTTCTAGTTCCATCCATTTCCCCGCAAATGATATTATTTTCTTCTTTCTGATGGTTATGTAAAATTCCATTGTACACAAGTACCACTTTCCTTGTTGTTGTTGTTGTTGGTGGTGGTGGTGGTCATGGGGCTTGAACTCTGGGCCTAGACGCTCTTCAGCTCAAGGCTAGCACTCTTACCACTTGAGCTACTTCCAGGTTTCTGGTGGTTTATTTGAGATAAGAGTCTCATGGACTTTACTGCCTGGGCTGGCTTTGAACTGTGATCCTCAGATTTCAGCCACCTGCATAGCTAGGATTACAAGCATGAGCCAACGGCACCCAGCACCACATTTTTTTTGATCCATTCATCTATTGTGGAGCATCTGGGCTGTTCCCATATCTTAGCTATTGTGAATAGTGTGGCAATAAACATGGATGTTCAGGTGTCCTAATCATGATGTTCAGGGTAGATGCTGGGTATGTCTGGGTCATAGGGAAGGTCTACATTTAGTTTTTTGAGGAACCTCCAGATTGCTTTCCAGAGTGGTTGTATTAATTTACATTCCCACCAGAAGTACTGTAAGGTTCCTTTATTCCCACATTCCCCCCACCCCTGCCCCAGCATTATTTGTTGTCCAAATACAGAATACTGGCCAGTATAACCAGGGGTGAGATGGTATCTTTTTGTTTGTTTGTTTTTTGGCCAGTCATGGGCTCGAACTCTAGGCCTGAGCACTGTACCTCAGCTCTTCAGTTCAAGCCACAGCGCCCCTTCTGGCTTTTTCTGCTTATGTGGTGCTGAGGAATCGAACCTAGGGCCTCATGCATGCAAGGCAAGAACTCTGCCACTGATCCACCTTCCCAGCCCTTAGGGTTGTTTTGATTTGCATTTCCTTTATGTCGGGAGATGATGAGCATTTTATCTATGGAGAGGGATGATGAGCATTTCTTCCTGTATTTCTTTGCTATTCTTACTCTTCTGAAATTCCCTCTTTTGCTTCGTTGCCCATTTAGTGATTGGTATATTAGGTTTAACAGAGGTTGGTTTCTTGAGCTCCTTGTATTTTTTTGGCTATTAAGCCTTTGTCTGATGTATTTCTGGTAAAGATTTTCTCTCAGTCTGCTAGCTGTCTTTCTAGGTGAATAACTATGTGCAGAAACTTTTTTATTTTGATGTAGTCCCACTTATCAAGTCTCTCTCCTCTCTGCTGTGCCCCTGGGACTTTATCCAGGAAGTTTCTGCTGTACCTGTAAGTTCTAATCTGTTACATTTATTTAAAGACCCAAGCAAAAGTCTTTTAAAAATGCATACCTTGTTCTTATTTTCATTTTGTATTTTGAGAGGATGTTTTGTTATGTAGCCCAGGCAGACCTCAAACTCATGATCCTCCTGCCTCAACCTCCCAAGTGTTAGAATTTCAGATGTGCCCACATCCAGCTCCCCAGATATTCCTAGGCAGGACAAGCCAGTTGTTTAGAAGGAGGTCTCTTGATTTGGGTTTGTTTGGTGGTTTCACAAAATATGAAGCCAGGCATGGTGGTGCATGCCTATAATCCCAGGAAACCAGAGGTGGCAGGAGGAATTTAAAGCCAGCCTGGGGGCTGGTAATGTAACTCAGTAGGAGAGCACATGCCTAGCATGCCTGGAGTTCTGGGTTCAATTTCCAGCACCACACACACAAAAAAAAAGATAAAAAAGAGATCTAAGTGTTTGCAAATAGAATGTGTCTTAAAGTTGTAAAGTGATAGCCTTGAGCACAAAAGCTCCGGGATAACACCAGGCCCCAAGTTCAAGCCCCACAACTGACTAAAACATAAATAAAAAATAAATAAAAACAAATCAAGCCAGCTTGGACTAACTGAACATTTCAATCCAGTTTCTATACCCCAGTTGGGACCAAAAAGTTTGTTGTTTTTGTTTGTTTTCTTTGTTTGTTTGTCTTTACCAGTCCTGGGGCTGGAACTCTGGACCTGGGTTCTGTCCATGAGCCTCTCTGTGCTCAAGGCTAGCACTCTACCACTTGAGCCACAGCACCACTTCTGGCTTTTTCTGAGTGGCTTATTAGAGATAAGACTCTCAAGGACTTTCCTGCCCACACTGATTTCCAAACATGATCCTCAGATCTCAGCCTCCTAGATTAGCTTTGATTACAGGCGTGAGCAACTGGCACTTGGCTTCAAAGATTTTTTTGTTTTGTTCAATGAGATTGCATAATATCAAGAGTGGTAGTACATACCTGTAGTATCAGCAACTCAGGAGACCAAGGTATAGTAATTTTTAAACTCAAGAATTCTACGGCCTAGCCTAGACATCATAGGAAGACCCCTTCTCAAAAGGAAGAGCTTGTGCAGGGTGTACCCATGTCTGACACTGGGTGTGGAATGAGCCAGGCTGGTGAGCTGCATGGATGGTGTATGTCTGCTCTTCTAGACTCAGTGCCTCTTCCCCTTCATTTCATCCTGGAATGCAGTAGCTAAATTCAAATGCTCCTGACGTCACTAGCAACATGTCTAGCAGCAAGGGACCAACTCAGACTCCTAAATACTTTAGGACAGCACCCAAAGAGGAGTTCCAAATGCTCAACATCAGTAAGTCCTTTTTTGTGCCATTCTTGGGGCTTGAACTCAGGGCCTGAGTGCTGTCTCTGAACTTTTTTTTTCTATTTTTTTCTTTTTTTTGCTGGTGCTCTACCACTTCTGGCTTTTTGGTGGTTGATTGAAGAGAAGAGTCTCACTTTGGTGCTCCAGCTGGCTTCAGGCCATGATCCTCAGATCTCAGCCTCCAAAGTAGCTGGAATTCCAGGAGTGAGCCACCAGCTCCAGACTGAACATCAGCAATTCTTAAGACACTTCCTCTCCTGCGGACTCCCTCGCCATATGTTAGCTGTAGCCCCAAACCAAGCAAGCAACTCCCATTCCTCCCCCTGTATGCTCCTCATAAATATTTTATGGAGCTGTTCATGAATGATGTAGGCAATTAACCTCCATGCTGGTTTTATTAATGGAAGATGTTGCAATTGCAAGAACAGAGCAGGCATCCTTTGTTCAGGAGGCAGGGCCGCCGAGCCCAGGGGACAAGCTTAACAGGTACACACAGGCTGGTGGCTCGTGGCTAATGGGCTGCTGGCATCTGGCCCTCAGAAGGCTGGCACGCAGCCCTGGCAAAAGTTCTGGACAAGCTGTACTGAGCAAGCTCCCCACGTAAGATGGGTGAAAGCGAGTTCACCCCCAGTGGGGTTTGAGTCATAAAAGTCTGCCTTGTTTCCTTTCTGGCATAAACTCGTGCTGGCACACATCCCTTCCCCCCATGCACATGGAACTTCATGTCAGATGTATCTACAGGGAAGGGGAGGGAGAGGGAGAGAGAGGAGGGGGGAGAAAGTTGGAGCAGTGGAAGGAAGGAGGAGATAGGGGGAGGAAGGGAAGGGAGAGGAAAGGAAGAGAGGAAAAGAGGGAGAGGAAGAGGGGAAAAGGGGGAGAGGGAGACAGGGGAGAGAGGCAGAGGAGGGAGAGGGAAAAAGAGGGAGTGAGAAAGACAATAGGGAGGGAGATAAAAGAGAAACAGAGAGAGGGAGTGGGAGATAGAGGAGAGGTAGAGAAGAGAGAGGGAAAGAAGGAGGGAGGGAGAAAGAAGAGAGAAGGGGAAAAAGAGAGGGAGAGAGGAAGAAAGAAGAGGGGGAGAGAGGAAGGAAGGGGGAGGGAGGGAGAAAGGAAGGGAGAGAGAGAAGGAGGGAGAAACAGGGAGGTAGGGAAGGAGAGGGAGGGAGGGAGAGAAAGGGAGATGGAGGGAGAGGAGGAGGGGGGAGGGACAAAGGGAGAGAAGAGAGGAAGAGAGAGGGAGCAAGGGAGGGAGGGACGGAAAGAGGGAGGGAGAAGAGGAAGAGAGAGGGAGAGAGGGAGAGAGGGAAAGGGAGAGGAGAGAGGGAGGAAGAGAGAGGAAGAGGACTTGAGTCCCTGGAAAGCTGAGCTCTGAGGCAGGCCAGCTGGAAACCCTGCCCCTCTCGCTGTAATTTGCATAGGTCTCCGGTTTCCTAGCAATGGTCTCTGATTGTCCCCAGCCCTGTCTGTCTGCCCACCGCCCGCCCCTCCCCTAGGGCGGGGCTCGTAAGGGTGACTGACAATGAAGCTGGGAGGCCCAGCCCTGCTCCAGAGTCCTGGATGCAATCACCAAGAATCCCGCCAATTCCACAGGATGCAGCACCTCCTCCTGGCTGCCTCCTTTTGGTGGAGCAAGGGACTGGATGTGGGGGGAGGGAGGCGCCTCCAGTCTCCCTGGTCCCAGGTTGGAGTAAGGCTGTTTGGGAGGCCCAGCGGGGAGGCTCGGCCAGGAAGGCCAGGCAGGGGAGAGGAAGGAGAGGGAGACTTTGCTCGGGTTCCAGAGGCAGAAGTCGGGGGCCTGGACTCCCACCATGCCCTCGACCTGGGAGGAGCAAGTGAGGCAGTGACAAGCAGAACCAGGACCACCAGAACAGGGGCGGTGGAGAAAGAAGGTCCACGTCAAAGCCCCTCTTGACCACCTCTTCCCATCAAGCCAAGCGCATGTTGGAAGGAAATGTGGGAGCTCAGCATGAGACACTTCTCCCAGTCCCGGACAACTAGGTGGTTATCTGCTATTAGAAGTGTGGGGGGGGGTTGGAATTCCTGGGCCAAGCTTGGTAGCACATGCCTTTAATCCCAGTTACCATTGAGGAAAAGGGTACTAATGCTCCCCTGGAAAAAGCATGAGACCCTATCTGAGAAAGAATCTCAAATAAAAAAGGGCTGGAAGCATGGCTCCAGTGGCAGAGCACCTGCCTAACAAGCAAGACATCCTGAGTTCAAACCAGCAAAGCAAAAAAAAGTCTGTCACACATGCTCTCCTGGTTCCACCCTCTTCTTACCCTGCCAACCCTTCCCTGATGCACCCATATAGTCCTGCAGTTTAAGAACACTGCTTCAGCACCCAGAGCAGACACAAAGACACTGGCTGTGTTCAAGGCCAGCTGCCACGTGCTCATCCAAATCCACACTTTGGAAAGATGACCACAGCCATCGTTCCTCTCCAAAAGTGGCTGTGGGGTTGCTTTCCGCTCAGAACTGTCTGCAGCTGAACAGACCCATGCCACACTTAAGACACAGACCACTGCTTTTCCTTCAGGACTTGCTGGCACCTGGCACTGCTTTTTATTTACCTTAACCAGGACCCAATTCCCAAGCTGGGAATTCAGTCTCTTCCCAACTCTTCCTCAAAAATTGTTCTGACCTGAAGCTTTAAAAATATTAGAGGAAACACTTCAAGACCACCAGGTAGGTGTGGTGGTTTCTGCCTGGAATCCTGGCTACTTGGAGGCTAAGAACAGGAGGACTAGACAGAAAAGTTCAAGATACCCTACCTTAACCCAGAGCTGGGTACAGTGGCATATGCCTGTCATCTCAAGCTACATGAAAGGCTGAGATTGGGAGGATCATGGTTCCAGGCCAGCCAAGGCATAAATAAATAAATAAATAAATAAATAAATAAATAAATAAATAAATAAATAAATAAATGCCCTCAAAACTCCATCTGTACAGAGGGAAGTGGAATGGGGCAACCTGTTCCTGTGGTTCCAACAACAACAGAGCACCTAAAGCAGCCAGGACATGGGGAATGGAAAGCCTCCCCTATAAACAATAAGCAAAAAATAAGGATGGAGGTGTAGCTCAGAAGTATTATGCCAGCTTAGTAAGTATGGAGCTCTGAGCTCAAACACAAGCACAGAGGAGGGGGCAGATGTAGGCACAGGCAATAATTTCCTAAGGATTCTAATAGCTCAGGAAATAAAAGCAAGAACTAGCTGGGTACCCGGTGGCTCACATCTGTAATCCTAGCTACTCAGGAGGCTGAGACCTGAGGATAACGGTTCAAAGCCAGCCCAGGTAGGAAAGTCCATGAGACTCTTACCTCCAACTAATCACCAGAAAACCAGAAGTGGTGCTGTGGCTCAATTGGTAGAATGCTTGCCTTAAGCTGAAGAGCTCAGGGACTGCGCTCAGGCCCAGTGTTCAAGCCCCACCACCTACACACACACCCTCCCCCCCAAAAAGCAAGGAATAACAATTGGGATTGCATCAAATTAAGAAGCAACAGTATAACTTGTGGAGGAGATGGGGAAAAACCAGTTGTTTAAGGATACAGGTGGACCTGTTGCAACAATGAGAAGTACAAGTTGTCATTCCAAAACGAGCTTTACAACATCGGTGTGTGGGGGGGGCAGGGGGGAGGGAGAAGATTGGGATAGGTGGAGGGGGGAGGCTGGGAAGGGATGTGAAGGGTAAACAAAGGAGGAGGCTGCAATGCTTGGTAAGAAATGTACGCATTATCCTGCCCACGTAATTGTAACTCCTCTGTACAGTATGTTCACAAATAAAATTAAATTAAATTAAGAAAAATAAATAAACTGATGGCAATAAACTGAAAAAAAAGAAGCAACAGAGCTGGTTCTGGTTTGTTGTTGTACACCTCTAATCCCAGCACTCAGGAGACTAAGGAAGTATTGGGTAACCTAGTAAGATCCTGCCTCTAGAAAGAGGTGAGCCTTCAGAGCAAGCAAGGCCTGCTGACACCTGGTTTGAACAAAGAACAAATCTCTGTTATTTAAAGTCACCAAGCCCATGAGAATTGGCTGTGGCAGGCTAGAAAAGTACTACCATTCCTTACCTCTCCTCAGGTGTCATGCCTTGGTTGATTCTCTGTGTCACCTTGACTGGGCCAGAGGGTGCCCAGATATGTGGTTTCTGGCCTCCCTGTGAGTTTCTGGATGGCATTGGCATTTAACTTGGTGGGCAGAGTCCAGCCAGGTTGGGCTATGCAGGTGGACGTCATCCAACCCAAGAATAGAGCACAAAGGTGGAAGAAGCTTGATTCTCTCTGCCTGCCAGCTGGAGCTGACACCTTGCTCTTCTCCCCTTGGACTGGGACTGGCACCTCTGGCTCCTCCAAGTCTCAGAGAATCTGAACTCAGGCTGGAATTCACCCTCTGCCTTTCCAAGGTCTCCAACTGACAGATAGCAGACTAGATTTCCATAACTCAGGAACAAATTGCTGACGATAACTCTTACTATGTACAGATGCTCCATGCACAGCCTACACCCCGACTTCCCATAGGGTTATATCCCAAGTCTCCTGTCAAACATTTTGACAGAGTGTAAGTTAAAGATGCCTTTCATCCACCTCCTCCCAGGCATTGTTGCTTAGCAACACAGCACACCACAGAGGGTCCACTGATTTCCCCGGGGATGTGTAAGCTCACTGTCACCATGCAATGTCGTGGACATCACTAGCCAGGGGACCAAGCAAGACTTGGTGAAAGTGAACTGCTCTTGTCTTTGTCCCATGGTGGGATACTGCCATTGAGAGTTTAGCCATCATAAATCAAGAACTGTCCACTCACCTACAGATCCATCCCTTGCACCACCAAGGAAGATGACATAGATCTCATCTAAACAACAAACACAACTGCTCCAGCAGGGAGAGGGCCTTCTCTGCTCCCCAGGAGGATGGCTGTGGCTGAGCCAGGTCATGGGGGCAGAGGCAAATGAGAGCTTGTGGGCCGCTGGAACAGAGGTCCATGCCATTCCTTAAGGCTCCTCCCAGTGGCTCACTTCCTAATATCACCATTTTGGATTCAATGTCAACAGATAAATTGGGGGAAAGAGCATGTGGAGCCCCTGCCTCTGCCTGTCACACTAGCCGGTGGCTCTGAACACTGAGGTCAATGTGGATCTGCAGACACCAGGAAGGCAGTGCTGGATGGAGGTGTCCTAGAGCTACTTGCTGTTTGTATTTGAGGGACAGCTTATAGCTGAAGACCTGTGCTTTTATTATTGGTGTGTGTGTGTGTGTGTGTGTGTGTGTGTGTGTGTGTTTGTGTGTGTGTGTGTGTGTGTGTGTGTGTGTGATTGGTACATGCACACACACTGGTTCCAGAAGCTTGAACTCAGGGACCCACTCAGCTGCTTGGCTTTCTTGCTCAAGGCTGGCATTGTACCACTTGGACCACCCCAGGCCCACAGGCAACCCACCAGGCCACACATAGATGGATCCTTTTCCACTGCAGAGATGGGCCTGTGCAAGAGGCAGAGGCCCCGTGTACTCCTTCACCACAAGACAAGGAATGTCTACTCTGTTTCCTGTACCAGGCACCTAAGACTTGAGGAACAAAAAATGGGCTGGGAGGCCTATAAATCCTTTGGTGTTCCTCTCCCATCAACATGTAGTGAGACAAGGCCCCTCCTCTTCTCTGTCTCTGTCTCTGTCTCTGTCTCTGTCTCTCTCTTGTTGGTCATGTGGCTTGAACTCAGGGCCTGAGCACTGTCCCTGACCTCTTGCTCAAGGCTAGCACTCGGCCATTTTGAGCCACCACCTCCACTTACACTTTTCTGGTGGTTTATTGGAGATGAGATACAAAGGGACTTTCTTGTCCAGTTTGGCTTTGAACTGTGATCTTCAGATCTCAGACTTCTGAGGATTACACGTGTGAGCCACCCATACCCAGCTATGTCCCATCCTTTTGATACTAGGTTAGCTGCAGCACCAGGTCTGTGCAGGGCAAAGCCATGCTGCGATGCACTGCTAACTCCAATTCTCCTCAGAACATGCATACTATTGTCCTGTGCTGCCTTGAAGACCAGGTGCTGGAAAGAAACACACACACACACACACACACACACATACACACACACACACACACACACACACACACACACACACACACACACACACCCTGCATATGACCTGAGCCAGCACAGCATGGCAGATGGCTCCAGCTTTTCCACATGCCTCCACCTCCACCCCCAGCCAGTTCCAGCCCCTTGGGGCCTGAAGCAGGTGGCAGAACTACGTGAATAAGCACCTCTGGGATCCTGGCCCACACAAGTACATTGGGGTTCCACCGCTCAATTTTGGGGCTAATCTTTGAGTTCCCTCAGTAATTAAAATTTCAACTTGACCTTCTCAGGGTCACAAGCAAGGCAGGAGTTTGCCTCTGGAAAATTTTAGAACCTTTTATATCATTATGGATCATGGGATCATGTGACTCAGAGAGAGAGAGAAAGAGAGAGAGAGAGAGAGAGAGAGAGAGAGAGAGAGAGAGAGAGAGAGAGAGAGAGAGAGAGAGAGAGAGAGAGAGAGAGAGAGAGAGAGAGAGACCAGTTAAACACAAAGAGAATAAAAAGAGCCTGGCACTAGTGGCTCATGCCTGTCATACTAGCTGCAACTCAGGAGGCTACGATCTGAGGATCAAAGTCTGAAGCCAGCCAAGGCAGGAAAGTCCATGAGACTCTTATTTCCAATGAATCAACAAAAAAATGGAAGTAAGGGATGTGACTCAAGTGGTAGAATCCCAATAGAATACCAGTGAAAAAGCTAAGAGACAGTGCCCAGGCCCTTATTTCAAGCTCTAGGACTGACAAGAAGGTGTAAAAGGAAGAGGAAGAAGGAAGGGAAGGGGAGGGGAGTGGAGGGGAGGGGGGAGGGGGGAGGGGGGAGGGAAGAGAAGGGAAGGGAAGCTGCAGTTCTGCGGGACAGGGGCAAATGCATAATGCTAACCACAAAGGGCAGGCCTTGGAGGCCAGATGCAGCCAGAGAACTCTGTGAAGTCTGTCCCAGGAGGGAAGGAGAGGAGAGGGGAGGGAGGGCAAGGGAGGGAGAAAGGAGAGGAGGGGAAAGAAGGGAGAGGAGGAGAGGGGAGAAGAAAGGAAAAGAAAGAGGGGGAGGAAAGAAGGGGAAGAAGGAAGAAAAGGGAAGGGGAGAAAGAAGGGTTATAGGAGAGGAGAAGGGAGGAAAAGAAGGGAAGAGTGTAAAGGGGGAGCAAAAGGGAGAGAAGAAAAGAAGGTAGAACAGAAGGACTGAGTTGCATGAAGGGAGCTGATAGGAGGAATGAGAGGGTGGGGCTGCAATGGTGGGGTCAGTGACCTTAGAAGAAGAGACACAGTTCAGGCATGGTGACTAGTATCTGTAATCACAGCTGTGTGAGAAGTGTAGGTTTGGAAGATCTCAATCAAGCAGAAGGGTGAAACCCTATCAGAAAGAAAGTAAGAAAAAAAAGAAGGAAGGAAGGAAGGAAGGAAGGAAGGAAGGAAGGAAGGAAGGAAGGAAGACAGACAGACAGACAGACAGACAGAAAGAAAGAAAGAAAGAAAGAAAGAAAGAAAGAAAGAAAGAAAGAAAGAAAGAAAGAAAGAAAGAAAGAAAGAAAGAAAGAAAGAAAGAAAGAAAGAAAGAGAAACAAAACCTTGTTAAGGCCATGGCTGAGGGGAAGAGGGCTTGGTTCAAGGATGTTCCACTGGCAGCTGTGTTGACCCTGGACTCCGCAGAGTGAAGAGCCATGAGAAGCTAATGTGTTCAGTGCTGAGCCAACCTCTGTCCTTGTGACAGGAGCCCCAGCTAAGAGACCCCATCACATGGGGCAGTGCTTCTCCCAGAATCCATTGGGGGGAGGGCAGGCAGAGGGTAACATGACCCAGAAGGATCTCACAGTGAGGGGGGAAACAGAGCTATGGGCTCTTCTTTTCTTCAATCAACCAGCAAAAAGCCAGAAGTAGAGCTGTGGCTCAAGTGGTAGAACACTTTGAGCAAACAAGCTCAAGGACAGCACTCAGGCCCTGAGTTCAAGCCCCAAGACTCGCCCCCCCAAGAAAAGAGAATAAAAGAATCTGTCACAAGAGCTCCAAAAGTGACCTGGGCCCTCAAGAGCAGCAGACCCTTAGTGGGAGGCAGACAAGGCCAGGCTGCCCCCCAGGGCTGCCACTTTGGGACAGGCCCTCCCTGTGCCTGGGGTTGAGGGGCAAAGGCTCTTATGTGCCAAACACAGCCATGGTCAGGGATTGCAAATCTGCTTGACATTGTCACTTATCAGTTTTTTTTTGGGGGGAGGGGTTGTTTGTTTTTGTCAGTCCTGGGTCTTGAACCCGGGGCCAGGCCACTGTCCCTGAGGTCTTTTTGCGCAAGGCTAGCACTCTACCACTTTGAGACAATTCAATTTTCCAGGAGATGTGCTGTTCCATGTATCCCCAGCCCCAGCTCCACTTTGACTTTCTGGGGTTTACTTGGAGATAAGAGTCTTTTGGAAAACCTCAGATCTCAGCCTCCTGAGTAGCTAGGATTATGGGCAGGCATGAGCCACCAGCACCTGCCTGGCTCCCTCCTCAGCATTTAGCACCAGGAAGCCACATGAGCAGGAACCCAGAGCTAGGGGAGTGCAAAGCAAAGGCAGATCACAGTCCAACACCAGCTCGCATCTTCTTTACATATGGAGAGCTCTGGCAGTCCCTCTTCAGCGTTTTGGGGGCCACCAGCTGTGCCAGCAGGCTGGGCCATAGTCTGGGCTTAGCCACAAGTGCAGGGCTGGGCTGAAGGGGACTTGAGCTGCCATTCCAGAGAGGCATTAGTCTATCAAGTGGCAGATGTTTTCCTAGGGTCTTGATCCAGTCTTTTAGCCCCCTGGAGCACAAAGGTGCAGGGCCCTGGGAATCAAGCCCTACCCCCAGGTTTAAGCCCTGCCCCTGCTCCTCTTAATCAATGACTTTTCAAATTAGCACCTACATCACTGCAAGTTTCGTTGTGACATTTCCACAGGTCTACAGTGCATCTTGATCAATATCTCCATTTGTCTACCCCATCACTGAGCCCTTCTTAAAGAAATCTCAGGCTCCAGGGCTGTGGGTTTCTTCTGTAATTCCAGCTACTCCGGAGACTGAAATCTAAGGATAGAGGTTGGAAGCCAGCTGAGGCAGGAAATGTAAGAGTTTTTTATGTCCAAATATCTTAACAATAGAGCTCCATCCTTAAGCAGAAAAAACAGAATTACAGGCCCTGAGTTCAAGCACCAGTATATATTTTAAAAAATGTGGTCTAGGGTAGCAAAAATCATGATCCTATCTCAAAAGTAACTATAGCAAAAGTCAGTATACACTGTGGAAAATGAACTGTGTAACTTGCAGGCAGGCTGGGAGGGAGAAACTGAGAAAAAGCAAAGAAAGGAGTGAAATGTATTCAATGCCTGACTTATGAAATAGTAACCCCTTTGTATAACACCTTAATAACTGAAAAAAATAACCACAAGCTGGGCACTGGTGCCTCATGCCTGTAATCCTAGCAACTCAGGAGGCTGAGATCTGATGATTATGGTTCAAAGTCAGCCTGGGCAGGAAAGTCTGTGAGGCTCCTATCTCCAATTAACCACCAGAAACCCAAAGTGGCACCGTGGCTCAAGTGGTAGAGCACTTGCGTTGAGCTGAAGATCTGAGGGACAGCACCCAGGCCCAGAGTTCAAGCCCCACGAAGACCACCCTGCAAAACAAAAAGGTTTTCCTAGGGGCAGGGTATGTGGCTCAGTGGTAAAGTGCTTGCCTAGCATGCATGAGGCCCTAGGTTAGATTCCTTGGTACCACATAAGATTAAAAAAAGAATCATAAAAAAAAGTTTTTCCTAGAGTTACAAGGATTTTCCCTTATGTTTCTCTCTGGATATATGTATTTGATCCTAGGGCTTGAACTGTACCTGAATGCTGTCCCTGAGTTCCTTTTGTGCAAGGCTAACACTCTACACTTGAGCCACAGTGCCACCTCCAGCATTTACTATGTTAAATTGGAGATAAGAGTCTTATCTCCAAAGCCCAGGCTGGCTTTGAACTTCAATCCTCAGCTATCAGCCTCCTCAGTGGCTAGGATTACAGGAGTGAGCTACCAGCACGCGATTATATTTTATTTTTAGTTTGCCTTTAATTCTGTGATCCCTTTTAAGATCACTGATCCAATTGTGTAGGCTTGGTTACTGTTGTTGTTGATGATGATTAAGCAGATGTTTCGATGACGTGTTTATCTTCTCTTCTGAACTTCCTCTGTCCCTACAGCCACACAGCTGTGCATTTATTTCTAATTTACTAACTTCTAATGCATGAAGAGCAGGATGAAGATTTGCCTGCTAAGAAGAAAGGAAGGAGAATTCAGATTCAGAAAATTGTTGAATTTTTTAAACAAATATTCCTTGGGTGCCAGTGTCCAAAAAGAAATATAGTAATTACCTGACTTACATAACTGTGACCCCTCTGTACATCACCTTTATAATAATAAAACAATTTATAGGCACCATGGCTCATACATGTAATCCTAGATATTCAGGAGGCTAAGATCTCAGGATTGCAGTTCGAAGCAGCCTGGGCAGGAAAATCTGTGAGACCCTTATCTCTGATAAACTACTCAAAAAAAGCTAGAAGTGGAAGAGCGTTAGCCTTGAGCTTGAGCTGAGCAATAATGCCCAGGCCCAGAGTTCAAGCCCCACAACCACCACCAACAACAACAAAAAATCCACTTCAACACTCCTTATGGGGCTGAGACGGTGGCTCAGTGATAGAGTGTTTTGCCTTGCATGCTTGAGGCCCTGGGTTCAATTCTTCAGCACCACATAAGCAGAAAAATCTGGTAGTGGTGCTATGGCTCAAGTGGTAGAGTGCCAGTCTTGAGCTGAAGAGCTCAAAGGACAGTGCCTAGACCCAGAGTTCGGGCCCTAAAACTGAACAACAACAACAAAAAAGCCAGAAGTGGCACTGTGGCTCAAGTGGTAAAATGCTCCTTGAACAAAAGACACCTGGAGGAGACAGCACCCAGTCCTTGTCTCCAAGCCTGAGGGCAGACAAAAAAAGCAAAAGAATAAAAAAGAATAATAATTTTTAAAATCCACATATTTCAACCATTATGCTACTGTGGTCATGGGATGGAGATAGGACATTTATCAAGAAATGCCCTCCAAACCAAGTCCTTGTAGAATTATTGAAAAATCTTGGCCAGATGCTGGTGGCTCACACCTGTAATCCTAACTACTCAAGAGGTTGAGATCTGAGGAACGCAGTTCAAAACCAGCTTAGGCAGAAAAAATCTGAAAGACACTTATCCACAATTAATCAGCAAACTACTGGAAGCAGAGCTGTGGATCAAGTGGTAGAGCACCAGCCTTGAGCAAAAAGGCTCAGTAAGAGCACAAGGCCCCAAGTTAAAGGAGATGGAGGGAAGGAAGAAAGGTAGGAAGGAAGGAAGGACGGAAGGAAGGAAGGAAGGACGGAAGGAAGGAAGGACGGAAGGAAGGAAGGAAGGAAGGAAGGAAGGAAGGAAGGAAGGAAGGAAGGAAGGAAGGAAGGAAGGAAGGAAGGAAGGAAGGAAGGCTTATCAAATGTCTTCCTGAACAGAGAGCCAGGCAAAGTCGTGTGTGTCTGTAATCCCAGCAATCAGAAGGCAGAGGCAAGAGAATTATAATTTCCAGGCCACCTGGAACTCCATAGCAAAACCCTATTTCAAAGAACAGGAGAGGAAGCCAAGTCCTGGTGGCTCCCATCTATAATCCTTGCTACTCAGGAGACTGAGATCTGAGGATCACAGTTCAAAGCCAGCCAAGGAAGAAAAGTCTGTGACCCTCATTTCCAATTAACTAAAAAGCCAAAATGGAGCTCAAGTGGAAGAGTAACAGCCTTGAGTGAAAAAACTCAGGGACAGCACCCAGACTCTGTTCAAGCCCCAGGACAGGCATGAGTGTGCGCATGTACGCATGCACGCACACATACACACACACACACACACACCACCACCACCACCACCTCCACCACCTCCATGACCACCACCATCCAAGCCCCTCGCCAGGCAGAAACTTCAGACAGCAAAATGAAGCTGCCATCACTAGTGCTTTCTCTGAAACCCACATTGCTAAATGGCTGGGTGTATTTTCCAAAGATGGCTACAAGAATAGTTTCAACTACATACTTTTCCTTAGTTTCTTTTGATTTTGAAACAGTGTCTCACTATATAACCCAGACTGGCCTAGAACTTCTGATTCTCCTGATTGCCAGCACATACCACCATACTTGGCTTTGAATATTTTTTACCAAGACCCATATTAAGAAATGGTTAGATATGGAACCAACCTAGATGCCCCTCAGTAGATGAATGGATCAAGAAAATGTGGTATATATACACAATGGAATTCTATGCCTCCATCAGAAAGAATGACATTGCCCCATTTGTTAGGAAATGGAAAAACTTGGAAAAAATTATATTAAGTGAAATAAGCCAGGCCCAAAGAAACATAGGTCCCATGGTTTCCCTTATTTGTAATATCTAGTATATGTATGAGTCAAGCGAAAAGGTCAGATAATGTGATGTCATGAAAATGATCCCTTAGATATGTATTTTAATGTTTTTTTCTTTCATGCATGTGTTTCTAAAGCATTTATAAGATTATCTCGTTGTTGCTTTGTATGTCCCCTCCCTGCTTTCACTATATTTGATGTCAGTATAACCTGTGGAGGAGTTGGGGAAAAACCAGTTGTTTAAGGATACAGGTGGACCTGTTGCAACAATGAGAAGTACAAGTTGTCATGTCCAAATTGTGCTTTACAACGTCGGTGCGGGGGGGGAGGGGAGGAAAGGGGGGGCAGGAGAAGGATTGGGATTGGGGTGGAGGGGGGAGGCTGGGAAGGGATGTGAAGGGTAAACAAAGGAGGAGGCTGCAGTGCTTGGTAAGAAATGTACTCATTATCCTGCCCATGTAATTGTAACTCTTCTGTACAGTATGTTCACAAATAAAATTAAATTAAAAAAAAAAAAAAGAAATGGTTAGGCCGGGCACACACCTGTAATCTTAGTTGCTCAGGAGGCTGAGATCTGAGGATCATGATTCAAAGCCACCCCAGGAAAGGAAAGTCCAAGAGACACTTATCTCCAATTAATCAGCAAAAAGCCAGACATGGCACTCTGGCCCAAGTGGTAGAGAATTTGCCTTGAGCTGAAGAGCTCAGGGACAGAGTCCAGGCCCAGATTTCAAGCCCCATGACTAACACCAACAACAAAAACAAGTTTAGGCTAGGCAATGGTGGCTCCCACCTATAATCCTAGTTACTCAGAAGACTAAGGATCTGGGGATTGTGGTTGGAAACCAGCCCAGGCAGGAAAATCTATGAGACTCTTATCTCCAATTAACCACTAGAAAACTGGAAGTGGAGCTATGGCTGACAAAAAAGAAAGAAAAAGAAAGATGCTTTTTAGGCCAGGTGCTGCTGGCTCACACCTGTAATCCCAGCTACTTAGGAAGCTGAGGTCTGAGGATCAAGGTTCAAAACCAGCCCTGGCATACAAATCTGAGATTCTTCTTCTTCTTCTTTTTTTTTTTTTTTTTCTGGTCATGAGTCTTTCTTTCGTGTATGTGTGTGCATGTGTGTGTGTGCTGGTAATAGGACTTGAACTAAGAGAATGAGTTTTTGCTTTGACTTTTCTGCTCAAGGCTGGCATAGCACAACTCAAGCCAGAGCTCTACTTCTGGCTTTTTGGTGATTAATTGGAGATAAAAGTCTCAAGGAATTTTCTGCCCTGGCTAGCTTGGAGCTACGAGTCTTACTTCTTACCCTCCTGAGTAGCTCAGAAAACAGGCATGAGCCACAGGCACCCAGCTAGCTCCATGATATATTTATCTAGTTGGACATTTTATGATGTTTCCAGGTTAGTTTTTGTTGTTTTATTCTTTTGCCTTTTCAAAAGGATCTGAAATAGCACAGTTGTAACTCAGTAATGAAAGTACATGCGATTCTTTCTATAGGGTGATTTCTTAGTGGTAGCATTTCTAGGCTTGTAGAGAGCTGCGAGAGGCCGCACCTGGAAGATGGTGCCAGCTTCCGCCTTCCGCCTTCCCGATGGCGAGTGCTCTCTGTGGTAAACAACTCCTGATATGGCTAAGGCAAAGAATCTGGCTTGCTTCCGCGCACCTGAACCTAATGGTGGTTCCCACGTATCAGGGTTGGCTACCCAGCGGGTACTTAAGGCTGTGGGGAATTCTCCCCGGGGTTGGGGGTCAGAAGATTAAAAAAAAGGTCCTGAATAAACTGCAGAGAGAAGAGTCCGCTGTCGCGTCTTCCTTGCTGGTCGAGGCAGTAGCGACACGTGGCGGCCCATACGGGGACTCAGCCATAACCCCAACGAGGACTCAGAACTCTCTGCGGTCAGGGTGGTGCACTGGTAAGTTCCCAGGTAAAAGGGGAATCCGCGACAAAAGCGGGGGTAAGTCCCCAGGTAAAAGGGGAATCCGCCACAAGAGCGGGGAATAAGTTCCCAGGTAAAAGGGGAATCCGCGACAAGAGCGGGGGGGATTTTTGCTCTTCTCAGTAGATAAAGAGAGAGTGAGAACCCGGGGCTAGTCAATAGAGTAGCCAAAAGTGAAAGTAAAAGTTTGTTTACCAGCTTTAAATGTTTAAAACATGGGCGCTTCTTCTTCGCACCCAATTTTTTTGGCTCTCAATGAGCTACTGCACTCAAAAAGTTAAAAATAAAAAAGAGTACTTTAGAGAGATTTTTGAATGAATGTGACATCATTGCCCCGTGGTTCGCTGTCTCCGGAAGCCTCACAGTGGCCTCTTGGGAGAAACTAGGGAGGGACCTAGATTTTGCCTCTGAACAAGGAACGCTTAAGAGCGGAGTGAGACCAATATGGAAACTGATAAGAGGCTGTCTCGAGGACCAGCGTTGCAGTGAGGCGGTAGAGAATGGTCAGGCCGCCTTAGAAATGCTGCAGGAAGAAAGATCAGAAAGGGCAGACAGCGAAAAGGAGGAGAGCAGGGGGGGGTCATACCCTGATTTTGCCGAACTAGAGACCTCTGAGTCTACAGACTCAGAGGAACTACAATCACTCATAGAACAAATAGAAAAAACAAAGATAAGAAAGAGGAGGAAAGGGAAGGAGAGAGAGGACCCAGATAAAGACGAATGCACATCCTCCATGCACCGCCCCACACCTTCAGCCCCTCCGCTCTATGCGGAGGACCCCGGAAGTGGCAGCCCCGGCTGTTCTTTCAGCCCAGGTGTGTGGAAAGCGGTCAGAACCGAGTTACATCTAGCCTGTCCAATATTTCAGGATCCACAGGGACAGCGGTATCATGAACCCTTAGATTTTAAGGTTATAAAATCTTTAGCTGAGTCTGTGCGGACATATGGAATCACAGCCTCCTTTACTGTAGCCCAGGTGGAGGCCCTAAACAGACATTGCATGACACCCGGTGATTGGAGTGGGCTCGCACGAGCTTTTTTGAGCCCAGGTCAGTATTTAGATTGGAAGGCCTTTTTGATTGAATTTACTAGTGAAGAGGCTGCGGCCAATCAGGCTGGGGGAAACCCAGCTTGGGACAGAGATATGCTGCTTGGACAGGGGAGATTCGCCAATCAGCAGATAGGCTACCCGGTCCAAGTTTATGAACAAATCAATAAAATTGGCATAAAGGCATGGAAGGCCTTACCAAATAAAGGCGAGGTGAGTGGCAATCTCACCAAAATCCTGCAGGGCTCTATGGAGCCATTTTCGGACTTTGTTGCTCATATGGTCGAGGCCGCTGGCAGAATTTTTGGTGACCCAGACGCAGCCATGCCATTAATTAAAAAGCTTCTTTACGAGCAGTGTACTAAGGAATGCAGAGCCGCCATAACCCCATATAAGAATAGGGGACTAGAAGCATGGATGAAAGTTTGCAGAGAGCTGGGCGGACCACTAACTAATGCTGGATTAGCTGCTGCTGTGGTGCAATTAACCCAGAAGAAGGGGGCTGGGAAGGTGGCTCAGTGGTAGCACGCTTGCCTTGCATGCCTGAGACCCTGGGTTCGATTCCTCAGCACCATATAATCAAAATGAAAAAAGCCGGAAGTGACGCTGTGACTCAAGTGGTAGAGTGCTGGCCTTGAGCTGAAGAGCTGAGGGACAGCGCCCAGGCCCAGAGTTCAGGCCCAGGAAAAAACCTATTTAAAAAACGCTGCAAATTTGTCTAAACAGTTGTCTAGTTATCTTTTAGGTAATTGAACTGGGGAGTTCGACAGCCTGATGGAACAGCTCAGGGTTGCCATCGTCATGGTGAACTCGACCCGAGTGGATGCCGGATTGGCGGAGGGGTTATCTTCATGGATCTCCGCTGCTATGATTCATCTCAAGGAGGGGGCAGATTTGGGAGCCCTGATAGGCCTCCTGATGTTAGCCTCCTTGGTATGTCTGTGGTGCATTTGCCAAATTAGAGGTTCTCAGCGTCGCAGTGCAGCCATGATTATCCAAGCCTTTACAGTCATTGGAGCAGGTCAGTCCCCCTAAGCGTGGCTTGCCACCCTAAAACAATGAACACAGATTGCAAAGCCAAAGTACTGCAGTCGAGAGGCATGAGTTTTGCCCTCGAGGAGAGCATGTTTGATTGCACATGGGTTCGATTCGCCTTTTCCCGTCCTTGTGAAAAACAAATCAATGGACAGGCTGAGTCATCCCTAGAGAAGGCGCCCTCTGGGAGAAGGCTTGTATGCAGTCCTTGCAATTGCACAACAGGGATCAGACCTCTGTTCTCATCTGTGTTCTTTAAACAAAAAAGGGGGAACTGTAGAGAGCTGCGAGAGGCCGCACCTGGAAGATGGTGCCAGCTTCCGCCTTCCGCCTTCCCGATGGCGAGTGCTCTCTGTGGTAAACAACTCCTGATATGGCTAAGGCAAAGAATCTGGCTTGCTTCCGCGCACCTGAACCTATTGGTGGTTCCCACGTGGCGTATCAGGGTTGGCTACCCAGCGGGTACTTAAGGCTGTGGGGAATTCTCCCCGGGGTTGGGGTCACAAGATTAAAAAAAAAGGTCCTGAATAAATGGCAGAGAGAAGAGTCCGGTGTCACGTCTCCTTGCTGGTCGAGGCGGTAGCGACATAGGCTCAAGGAGCAAACGCTTTTCTTGAACAAACAAACTTATTTTCTGCCAGGCACCACTATAATTTTAGGTACTCAGGAGGCTGAGATATGAGGATCACAGTTTGAAGCCAGCCAAAGCAAGAATGTCTGTGACTCTTGTCTCCAATTAACCACAAGAAAACCCGGAGTGGCGCTGTAGCTCAAGTTGTAGAGTGCTAGCCTTGAATTGAAGAGCTGAGGGACAGAACCCAGGCCTAGAGTTCAAGCCCCTGACCGACAAAAAAATTAATAATTCTATACTCTTCAGAAATACACACATATACATATCACTTACAATTTCAAAAGGGTGTTCTCATACTCTCAGTCACTAGTTCGTTCAATGCTCATGACTCCTCCACAGGGAGGAAACCATTATGAGAAAAGCAAAGAGGTTTCATTGAGTGAAGCCATTCGCTTAGTGTGACACACACAACCAGCCAGTTGCTGATCCTGCCTGCCCTTCATGTCACCTGTTCCACACTCCTCCATTCCACCACCTCATGTCCACTCCTCACTTCATAAGATTCCTGTGATAGAGACCTTCTAGACCCTTCTAGATCCACAGTGGATGGCTGATCTTGCAACCCCCATGAATGGAGCCAGAACTGTTTCTGTAAGAGCAAGTGGATCTTGGCCAATTTACTTTTGTAGGATGATGTTCAGGGGCTCCATTCAGCATGAAGTAGATAATTTCTGGGGCTCAGATAGTTCTAGCATTGCTTTCATGGAGCCCAGAGAATGCCCTTTGGTCAATAGATCCTTGTCAGTTCACTAGTATAAATTAAAAATTCCACCATAAGATTTATTTACTGATTTATTTATTTTTCCCCAAAGAAGATCATTGTGATTCTGGTTAAAATACAAACCTGCACAAAAGGGCACAGAGTCTGACCATTCGCTTACACACCTTGATCTCCTTCCAGCTGTCTTGGTTTCCTGATTGTCAATGCACTGAAGCCATAGTACCTGTCATACCTTACTGAAGGCAGTGCAGATGTAGCCCGCAGCAAGGTGCTCACAAGAGTCCCTAAGTGCTAAGTAAAACCAGGTCTCCTGGGTGCTTCTTTTTTGTGGTAGCTACTGGGGAAAGGAGCTGTAGGAGGGTCAGGACCGAAGAAATAGCAGTGCACCTGGGAGGAGCAGCTCGTGGGCCATGTGACAAGGGATGTGGCCCTGGTGGGAGGTGGGGGTTGGTAGAGAGGATAGATGGATGGTAGGGAATTCCAAGTGCTGTTGTCCTGCTGTCTGGAAAACCCATATAGGTGACAGACCAAGGCTGGTTTCCTCTTTCCTTCTCATCACAGCAGGTGGGGCCCACTCTGGGTGGCCGGGGGAGAGAGGGGAAGAGGAGGAGGAGGAGGAAGGCAATCAGGTTCTGGCTAAGGATGGGTTCACACTCTCCAGGAAACTATAACATGGGCTCTAGAACAGCCTAGTGCAGAATTTGGAGCGGCCAGGCGGGGCACAAGGCTGTGGATGATAGCAGGTGTGGGTGTTTTATGTCTGTGGTGGTGCAGGTTTGCCGGTTTGTATGACTTGCCTTTTAATGTTCTGCATCTCAGGCATTGTTTCTGCAATGCTCGCTCTTTCTCTTTCTCCCTCTCCTTCTCCCTCTCCCACTCCCCCCTCTCTCTGTCTCTCTGTCTCTCTCTCTCTCTCTCTGCTCCTAGTCATCTTCCCTTTGTTTCTGATCTTTGGAAATGCAGAGGCATCACATAGAAGGGCAGAAACAATGCAGTTCCTATGCCATGCACCACATGTCTGTACACACAGGCCACCACTGTGGCCCACGTCATCCTGCAGCTCAAGGATATCCACACACAAAGGACCAAGGATCAGGCTTTGTTAAAGCATAAAGCAGGCAACTTGCAACTCAGACTTTGCCCTTCACCCTTCTCTCCTCCAAAGATCTATTAAATGTGCAGACACAGAAATATGCTTATGCTGGCAATGAGGCTTGAACTCTGGACCTCATGCACTTCCTTAGCTTGTTTTGCTCCAGACTAGTGCTTTACCCACCATTTGACTGACCCCTCCAATTTTGACCTTTTTCTGGTTAATTGGAGAGAAATTTTCCATGGATTTGTCTGCCCTGGCTGGTTTTCAACCTTGATCCTCAGGTCTCAGCCTCTTGAGTGGCTAGGATTAGAGACATGAGCTATTAGCACTAATGTGAGAAAAAGTCTTTTCTATCAAAAGAGTTTTCTTCATTTCTGTTAATATTGAGAGATTTTCTTTTCTTTTTCCATTTTATCCACTATGGGTCTTTAACTCTGAGCCTGGGCACTGTCCTGAGCTCTTCAGCTCAAGGTGAGAGCTCTACCACTTGAGTCACAGCGCCACTTCTGGTTTTCTGGTGGTTTATTGGAGATAAAGAGTCTCATGGACTTTCCTGCCCAAGCTGGCTTTGAACTGTGATCATCAGATCTCAGCCTCCTGAGTAGCTAGGATTACAGGTGTGAGCCACCAGTGCCTTGTGAGAATTGTTTTTCTGAAGGGTTCCTGCTTTGGCCAGGTGGCTTCGCCCTTGTTAAGTACACTTTAATTACAAACTTCCTTTTCCTGAGCACCTGAGAAGCTCCTTGAATTTTAATTACATCTGCATCCCTTTCCACATTGTGAGCCTGAGCCCAGCCAATGGGAGCAGAGGGGTGGTGCCTGCTGGATCAGGGACAGAAAGGGAACAGCCAGCCTGCCTGCTCTGTGTGGTTGCTTGCCAACTTTTTGACTGATGGTGCATTCTTCTGTAGGAATAAACTTAGCCTTGGTGAGTTCCTTTTGAGATACCCAGGAACTAAAAATCCACTTTACTGTCCAGATCCTAAACCTACACAACCTGGAAGTCTGCATGTACACAGAAGAGGTAGGGCTTGCTGCCTGTCCTGAGCAAAGCAGCGTTGCTCTATATCTGACCATAATGCACTTGTACTGAGACAGGAGACAGCATGGGATAGACTAGAATCTCCATCAGCTCTGTGACCTTGTCTCTATCTCCTGGCTGTTCATTTGCCCATTCAAACAATGGAGTTCATGCTTAGCAATCTCTAAATTCTTCTCCAGTCCCGTTGGCCTTGTCCTCTTGCATTTCCCAGGCTCCTTCTTCTCTCCTATATATTTAAGACATTTTTAAAATTTGTTTATTCCTGGTGCCAGTTATGGGACTTGAACTCAGGGCCTGGGCACCGTCATTTATCTTTTACTCACAAAGCTGGTGCTCTACCACTTGAGCCACAGCCTCACTTCTGGCCTTTTTTTAACTCATTAATTGGAGATAAGAATTGCACAGTCTTTTCTGTCCAGACTGGCTTTGGATAGCAAGCCTCAGGTCTCAGCCTCTTGAGTAGCTTGGATAACATATATGAGATATTAGTGCCCAGCAATCAATTATATCTCTAAATGAAGTGAAACATACAGAAAATATTAATTTCAATGTTGGACAATAAAGTTCTATAACGAATAATCCATCTTAGACTGTCTTTTTGTCAAACATATAACTTCTTTCTACTCTGTCAAGTCCCTTAATAATGGCAGCCCTTATGGCCAAATGGTTCCTAACAGGTGAGTACCCCCTCCCCCCACACCAGGGAGGGATTCGAGGAAGACACATATTTTTTAAGACAGACATTCAGACAACGGCACTCATTCATGCCCCTAAACTCATGTCTTTTTTGTAAAACACATTAACTCACCTGGCACCAGTGGCTCACACTTGTAATCCTAGCTGCTCAGAATGAGATCTGAGGTTCATGGTTCAAAGCCAGCCCAGGCAGGAAAGTCCATGAGACTCTTATCTCCAATTAACCACAAGAAAACTAGAAGTGGTGCTGTGGCCTAAGTGATAAAGTGCTTGCCTTCTGCTGAAGAGCTGTGGGACAGTGTCTGGACCTAGAGTTCATGTGCCATGACCAAAAAAAACCCCAAGAAAACAAAATAGACACATTAACTTCATCCTAGTATTCCCCATCCCTCCATCCACAAAAAAGTAAACTTCGTCACTTATTCCAGCATTAACTTTAAAGTCTAAAATCCCCAGTATGATCTAAGTCACATATAGACCAGTTTTAAATCACGCTTCCTTCTGAATTTGTATGCCAGTATAACCCAGTGTATAGCTCTAAAACACAATGGTGGATTGGCATAGAATGGACATCCCCATTTCTAGAGTGCTACATGGCACAAAAAAGTCTCCCAAATCCAACAGAGTAAGCAACATTAAATCTCAAGGATGAAGATGGGTCATCTTAATGAAATTCCATTTCGTGGACACTTAAGGCCTCAGGAAGACTTTCCTAGGTGATGCTCAAATTTCTACTCATGCTGAAATTTCATGCCTATGATTTCTTTAAGTTGGGGCTGTACATTGTAGCTTTGTGCGTGCGTGTGTGTGTGTGTGTGTGTGTGTGTGTGTGTGTGTGTGTGTGTGTGTGTGTGTGTGTGTGTGTGTGTGTGTGTAGCCTGGTCTTCAATCAGTCCTCTCAATATTGTCCTAGCAGAGATCTTGATAAGACTCCATTGTCACAGCCTGCTCTCTATAGTAGCTCTGTGATAAAGCGCTTGCCTTGAGCTGAAGAGCTGAGGGACAGTGTCTGGACCTAGAGTTCAAGCCCCATTACCAACCCCCCCCCAAGAAACAAAATAGACACATTAACTTCATCCTAGTATTCCCCATCCCTGCACCCACAAAAATGAAAACTTTGCCACTTATTCCAGCATCAACTTCGTCTAAAATCCCTAGTATGACCTAAGTCACATACAGACCAGCTTTAAATCACGCTTCCTTCTGAGGCTGTATGCCAGCAGAACCTAATGTATAGTTTTAAATACAATGGCAGACTGGCATAGAATGAACATCCTCGGGCTGGGAAGGTGGCTCAGTGGTAGAGCGCTTGCCTTGCATGCCTGAGGCCCTGGGTTTGATTCCTCAGCACCACCTAAGCAAAAAGAAAAAACCCAGAAGTGGCACTGTGGCTTAAGTGGTAGAGCACTAGCCTTGAGCTGAAGAGCTGAGGGACAGCACACAAGCCCAGAGTTCAGGCCCCATGACTGGACCCCCCCCCCAAAAAAAAATGCACATCCTCATTACTAGAGGGCTACATAGAACAGAAGAAAGGAATAACCATTAAGTCTCTCAAATCCAACAGAGTAAGCAACATTAAATCTCAAGGCTGGAGATGGGTCATCCTAATGAGATTCCATTTCGTGGACACTCAAGGCCTCAGGAAGACTTTCCTAGGTGATGCTCAAGGTTCCACTCATGCTGAAATTTCATGCCTATGACTTCTTTAGGCTGAGGCTGTACATTGTAGCTCTGTGCTTGTGTGTGTGTGTGTGTGTGTGTGTGTGTGTGTGTGTGTGTGTGTGTGTGTTTGTGTGTGTGTGTGTGTAGCCAGGTCTTCCATCAGTCCTCTCAATATTGTCGTAGCAGAGATCTTGATAAGACTCCAGTGTCAAAGCCTGCTCTCTATAGCAGCTCTGTCCCTGAAGTAGGACCCTGCCTGGTCTTCAAGGCTTTTGCAAGCATCCTTTGAAATCTGGCCGGAGGAAGCCATGCCCCCATAGCTCCCACCTTCAGATTGCCTGTGGAATTCACTGTATGTGGACAGTACACAAACAAGGCTTGCATTGTGGTGGCCTGAGGCACATCTTGGCCCTCAGAGCCACAGCTGGGGGTGTGGCAGAGGAGTGCTGTTGCAGAATGTAGGGATCAGAAACTAGAACAACTCTGGGCAAGGATCCCCATAGGTCCCACAGGTACTCTGGGCCTGTGAGGGGAAGGATAACCCTAGAAATCTCTGAAATGCCTTCTAGAAGCTTCTTTCTATCCTTTGCTAATCTCCATATGATTACTTGGTCACAACCTTGCTTTTCTGTCCTCAGCACACTTTGTTTATGTGTGTGTGTGTGTGTGTGTGTGTGTGTGTGTGTGTGTGTGTGTGTGTGTGTGTGTATGTGCACACATATATGCATGCATGTGTGCATGCTGGTCTTGGGGTTTGAACTAAAGACTTTGTGCTCTCACTTAGCTATTTTGCTCAAGGCTGGCGCTCTGCCACTGGAGCCACACCTCCATTTTTGTTTCTTTGCATGGGTACTAGGACGTGAACTGAGGACATTGAGCTCTTGCTTAGCTTTTATGCTCAGGGCTGGTGCTCTAACACTTGGGCCACATCTCCATTTCTGGCTTGGCTTTTTGGCTGGTTAGATGAAGATAAGAGTCTCATAGAGATGTATACCCAGTCTTGCTTTGAACCATGATCATCAGATCTCAGGCTCCCTGAGTAGCTAGGATTACAGGTATGAGCCACTAGTGAACCGTGATCCTCAGATCTCAGCCTCCCTGAATAACTAGGATTACAGGTATGAGCCACTAGTGCTCAGCTTGAACATGCTATTTTGACTCTTTACATGGACAGTCTCAGAACTTTCCAGATCTTTCCATGCTCATTCCCTCCTGAGTGTAAATTCTGGGCTTCAGATCATTTGATAATTCCTCTCTTCTTGCATTTTACAAGAAGCTTTTCAGAGAAGCCACATAGGTTCCCGAACCTTTGCTGCCTGGAGAGATTTCTTCTGCCTGATTCCAGAGCATCACCCCACACATTCTGCCTTCTATAGCATCTGAGGAGAGGGACAGAATTCACCCAGCATCTTTTTTTTTTTTTGGGGGGGTCCGGTCATGGGGCTTGCACTCTGGGCCTGGGCACTGTCCCTTAGCTCTTCAGCTCAAGGCTAGCGCTCTACCACTTGAGCCACAGCGCAACTTCTGGCTTTTTTCTTTTTGCTTATGGGCTGCTGAGGAATTGAACCCAGGGCCTCAGGCATGCAAGGCATGCGCTCTACTACTGAGCCACCTTCCCAGCCCCATCACCCAGCATCTTTGCAAGGTCACAGCAAGGCTGGCCTTTCCTCTTGTTTCTTTCTCACACTTTGCTCAGCATGTCTAACTGAGGCTCCATTTCAGCTGATTCTAAGTCCTGACTGCAACTGCTGAGAACACAGTTGTTTTCCCTCCCTACCACTTTATTCTCACAGAACCTATTGCCTAATGCTTCCTTTACAAAAAAGCAAGACTCCTCATGGCATTCATCTCCAAACCCTTCTAGCTTGGGCCCTGTATCCAGCTCCAAACCCACTTCCACATTGTTAGATATTTAGGAGAGCCACCACAGTGTACCACATGGCTCTGGGACCCATCTTTGTCATCTTATTCCATTGGTATGACTATAACAAAATACCAGAGGCTAGACACTTTATTAACAAGAGAAACTTGTGTTTTATTGCCTTGAAAATGGAGTCAAGTTCATGGCCCAGCTGTCAGAGGCTCAATGGTCAGATTATGCTACAATTGGCTTCCAACATGGTGCTTGGAACACAGCATCTTTGGATGGGGACGGACACTTGCTGAACATGGACACCAGCAGTCAGACTCCCCATAGATTCCTTTCTGATAGCATTAATCTCTCCACAAGGTCAGAGCCCTCCTGGCCTAAACACCACCCCAAGTCACCACCTTCTAACACTGAGAGGATGGGGATTAATTGTTCAGCGTGTGAACTCGTGTGTGTGTGTGTGTGTGTGTGTGTGTGTGTGTGTGTGTGTGTGTGTGTGTGTGTGTGTGTGTGTGCTCAGACCACAGTGATCTCACTTTCTGCATCTCTGATATAAAACATTCTGAGTGCTAAACAGGTATATTAAGCAGTTCCATGTAAAATCATATGAGCACCAGGAAACATGCCAGGAACTATAGATAGAGGGAGAAGGGATGATGGCTAGGATTTTTTTTTTTTTTTTGCCAGTCATGGGGCCTGAACTCTGGGCTTGGGCGCTGTCCTTGTACTTTTCAGCTCAAGGCTAGCGCTCTACCACTTGTGCCACTTCACCACTTCCGGTTTCTCTAGTAGTTTATTGGAGACAAGAGTCTCACAAACTTTCCAGCCTGGGCTGGTTTTGAATCGTGATCCTCAGATCTCAGCCTCTTGAGTAGCTAGGGTTACAGAAGTGAGCCACAAGCGCCCGCTTTTTCTAGGATTTTTATCCCTTTCTCCTGAATAGAATTAAACACACTGTGAACAAAAGTGTCAGTTTGTCCTCTGTATCTTGGTATTATTTCCAGGCCACCATTGTGATTTCTGAGTACTAGGATAAAAAGATTCATGAAGCCAGCTTTCCAAATATATAGCATGGAGCTATATTTGGTGATACCGATTCAAACAGCATAAGCTTGTTTATGAATTCTAATTTGTATTTTACTCAGGAATCACATGGAATTAGACACCAGACTAAGGTGAGCTAAATGGAAATGAAATGGACAGAACTCGAGACTTCAAAACTCTGTTGGTCAGCCAGGCCCTGGGGGCTTATGCTTGTAATTCTAGCTACTGAGAAGTCTGAGATCTGAGGATTGCAGTTCAAAGCCAGCCCTGGTAAGAAAGTCAATGAGACTCATGAACCACCACAAAACTGGAAGTGGTGCTGTGGCACAAAGTGGTGGAGTGCTAGCCTTGAGCAAAAAGAGCTGAGAGACAGCATCCAGTACCTGAGTTCAAGCTCCACAATAGACCAAAAAGAAAACAAGACCAAGGATACTAGCCAGGCCCCACGATACTAGTTCAAGCCCCAAGAGAAGCACAAAATAATAATAAAAATAGATGCAATCATGGTTCTAACGTCTGAATTAGCTCTTACTTGTTGGAGTTCTCTTTATGAAGGGATCGAGCTATTAGGGGATACTGGGAGGAGGTGAGGAGTACAGAAGTCAGGCCATTCTCAACGTTTTTGTGTGACCCAACACTCAGTTCCATAACCTTGATGGCTGAGCTGTGGGGTGAGTTTTATAGTCCTTGCCTTCCCTCTCAGGGGTGCAAAGCATCCATTGAGTTCTTCAGGTAATAATGGTAGTGTGCATGCTCTTAGGAGGTCTCCTCATCTATATAATCATGTGAAGTAGAAATGGTGTTTCCACAGCCCTTCAAAACCACCTCCACCAGCACATTGACCCTATGGTAAGGTAAACATATGGGAAGTAAAAACACTCAGGCTGAGTCTGAAGCAGTGAGAGAGAGGACCTGCACCATGCACAGCTCCTCTAGGGTGGAAATCTGCAGCTGGTGCCTTACCATTTGAGCCAAAGCTCCGCTTTCAGAGACATATATATATCTGTATATATGTATATATACATGCTATGAATATATATACAGATATATATTCAAATATATATTATGAAACCTTTATTTATTTAATATATTTTTTGTAAAGATACTGTACAGAGGGTTACAGTTACATGAGTAACGTAATGAGTACATTTCCCATGGAAGCATTGTTACCTCCCCCTCTGTTTTTCCCATACCATCCCTTCCCTCCCTACCTCCCCACTCCTCCCTTCCCACCCTCCACCAGAAGTTGTAAACTTCATTTTCAACAAATTTCTTGTACATCTCATTGTTACAATGTGTCAACCTGTATCTTTATTTCAGCATTTTGTTTTTTTTCTTCCCTTCCCCAAATTAGAAAATTGAATATACAAGATGCAGGGCACTACAATCAGTGAACCAGGGGTTATACCATGGGGAAAGAACAGACAAAAGAAACAAAAAAATCACATAGTACATTATACATACATTAAAATAACAGCAAGAAAGATAAAACCTCTTGTTTCCCTATCTTGGGGTGGGGGGGAGTTCATTTCACTTAGCATCATCTGATATGGTCATATGACAGGCTTTTTTTTGAGGGGGGGGTCCGGTCATAGGGCTTGAACTGTGGGCCTGGGCGCTGTCCCTCAGCTCTTCAGCTCAAGGTTAACGCTCTACCACTTGAGCTGCAGCGCCACTTCCGGCTTTTTTCCTTTTGCTTATGTGGTGCTGAGGAATTGAACCCAGGGCCTCAGGCATGCAAGGCAAGTGCTCTACCACTGAGCCACCTTCCCAGCCCCGACAGGCTTTTTTTTAACCTGGGCTTTGAACTATGATAATCAAATCTCAGCTCAGATTAAAGGTGTGAGCCACCCATGCTTGGCTTTGCTCAGAATTTTTATCCCGAGGGTCTTCTGCCAGCTCTCATTTGGCTGGGGGAGGAAGAGACACCAGTGGGAAAAGGAAATGTGAGCTTTTGGTGGAGGGGGCTAGTGGAAGCTCAGTAGAACTTTCTGGAAGATGGAGTTCTGTATCTCCATCAGGGCTTCAATTCTTTGGACTTCCAATATCCACAATCACTTTTTTTTGTGCTGTAAGTGGGGCTTGAACTCAGGGCCTGGATGTTGATCTTTAGGCTAGCACTCTACTACATGAGCCATAGCTCCACTCCCATCATTTTG
>NW_027203919.1:0-48465 GCF_024711535.1 Dipodomys merriami
CCCAGCACTGCCATAAGATTCACCTTGATTTGAGAAGCCAATCGATCCACCTTTTTCCTGTCCTGTGAAAATCCTGGGTCTCAGCGAGGATGGAAATTCTATATAGACAACTCTATAGGCATTCGAATAGGTTGTTATCCATGTCAGCATAGTTATATCTATCACCATACTCAATAAAATACACAATACATCCATGAATAAGACACAAAAGAAAAAGAATAACTACACTGAATGCAAGATGCATACCAAACTTGTAGGTAAAGAGAGATCCTATGTTTAAAAAAGGCGGGCTTGTTATTTTGTCCAGTACTGGGGCTTCAAATCAGGCCCTTGATGAGGCCTGACATTCTAGTCTTCAAGGATGGTGAGATTTACCTTGCCCCAAAGTGCAACAGAGCTACCCAGACCTCAATTCAAATCCCAGCACTGACAAAAGTTTCATTCTGTTGTCAGAAGCCAGTCGTTGAACATGTTTTCCTCTCCTGTGAAAGAACCGGGCTTTCACTAGGATGTAGAATGCATAGGAAACCATATAACTATGGGAACAGATTGTCATCCATGTCAGCACAGTATACCTGTCACCATACTCAGTAAAATACACAATAACTCCATGAATTAGACACAAATTAAAGAGAAGTGCACTGAATGCAAGATGCTGTCCACACATGTATGTAAATATAGATCCTATATTTGAATTACGAATTTATGACTATCTGGACCTCCCTGGGACTCGATGTCAGTTCCTAGGAATGGCCTATCTCCTTCGTTGCTCAGAGGCTGGTGTCCTCACCTTGACCATTTCCCCAATTGGGGCTGATAGAGTGTGAGTTCAAATCCCAACACTGCCAAAAGATGAATCCTGATGTGAGAAGCCCATTGATTCACCTGTTTTCCTGTCCTGTGAAAGTCCTGGGTCTCACCTTGGATGGAGAATGCATAGGAAACCCTATAGCCAGGGCAGTAGGTTGTCTTCCATGTAAGTTCTGTTATATCTGTTACATTATTCAGTAAAATACACAATACTTACATAAGACAGAAAATAAGGAGAAAAGTACTCCAAAGGCAAGATACTGTCCACACATATATGTAAATATAGATCCTATGTTTAAATCATTAGTTTATGACTATCATGGCCCACCCTGGGGATCAATGTCAGATCCTGGGATGCCCTAACTCCTTTGTTGCTCACAGGCTGGTGTGGTCACCTTGAACTATTCACCAATTGGTCCTGCTAGGCCCTGAGTTCAGATCCCAGCACTACCAACAACTGGATCATGCAGTAAGAAGCCAAGTGTGAAACTTTTTTCCTTTTCTCTGAGAGTCCTGGGTGTCTGGCATGATGGAGAACATGTCTACAAATTTAGATTCCATGTTAAGAATGAAAACAATAACATTAATTATATGGAGGCATTATAAATACCCAAGAATTGGTAGGAATGTAGTCTATATAACTGAATAATGTATAGACATCTCTGGCACTCTATAAAGATATACATTTACTACCATCTGTATGTCAATCTGTTCTTATTTTGTCAACTGCTGGGGCTCGATCTCAGGTACTCGGGACTGCCTGTCAGCTCAATTTGCCACAGGATGGCAGGCTGACACTCACCCATTCATGAATTGGGCCTTGAAGGCTGTGAGTTCAGATGCTAGCACTCCCAAAAAATGAATCGTGTAGTAAGAAGCTGATGATGACACATGTTTTCCTTTTCTGTGAAAGTCCTGGGTGTCAGGAAGGACGTGCAATACATATGCAAACCTATATCCTATGTAATCAATGTAATCACTGTTCTATGTGTCATAATAGTTAATAAAATAAGAAGTCAGTACATGAATAAAACAGAAAATAAAATAACTACACTGAATGCAATATGGAATCAACATATGTTTAAAAATATAAATCATATATTTAAAATGTAAACAAATAGTATGTTTTCTAGTTGTGGGCATCGATTTCAGGCCTAAAAAACAGACTTGAATTTCTTAAATTCAAGGAGACAAGCTTCCCCTTCCCACAAAGTGCAACAGCAGGGTTACCTAGACCATGAGTTCAAATCCCAGTCCTGGCAGAAAAAAAATGGCATCTCTATGCTATGTGATGCCCAATTCGTAGGTATTTCATTTGGCCTCCATTTAATGAAGGTGATTGTTTAAATGCTTCATAAAGTATTAATTAATATCGATCAGTATCCTATTATGTAATTGTGTATAATTTTATCCTCGAATCATTCAAGTACTGCCCATTTAATCATGACATATATCACATTCCTTTGGTAATCATATGAATAGGAATGAATTTCATAGGATCTCCTGCCATTTGTTGGTGGCAGCCCAGGATTCAAGCTGTGGGCTCCAGCTCCTACCACTTAAACCTGAGGATAGGGAACTCACAGGTCTGTCTAAGATCATCAGCAAAACCAGGCATCAGTGGCTCTCAGCAGTCCTCCTTAAAACTTACAAGGCTGTGAAAGGAAGATCATGGTCAAAGTCACCCTAGAAAGAACAGTCCTTGAGACTCCTGTCCAACTTGTGCCATCAAAGACAGAAGTAAAGCCGTGTGCCTCAAGTGGTAGAGAGCTAGCCTTGATCAAAAACAACTCACAGATTGTGCCCTGATCCTGAGTTCAAGGTCTGGGAACAAACAGACATACACAACAATCTGTGCAGCCATCCAGCTAAAGTGGGTCACTCTCTTGTCCCCAACTGGATTGGACAGAGTTCCCTGGGAAAGGGGCTGCCGTCATTTTGACTCCACCCATTCTGACTGCATCAGAAGATTCCAGCCACACCTCTATTGTTTCATAGTTCTTTCTGACCAATGGGATACAAGAATGGTGGCCACTCCCACATTCCTTGCTGCCCAGTAGCACCTTGATTCTCTGTTTGTTGACACCACTACCTCCCCTCAGACCCTGACCTCGCCTCCCCTGTGCCCCACAGTCTGGCCCACGCCCTGCCACAAATGTGCCCTGGGGTGGGGGTGGGGGTTGACCCGAGGATGCCACCCCCATCCCCAGCGACTAGTGCCCAGGATAAGGGGAGATGCAGGTTGGGTGAGGAGTGGGCGCCAAAGATCCCCTGGCCTGGAGCAGTGGGAACCACACAGCAGCACATCTGCGCCCTTCCACTCCCTGGTGGGAGCCCAGTGGCTTTAGTCAGAGGTGGGGAGCAGCATGTCTACACCTGCCTTCTGGGATTTTTTCCTTTTTTTCTGGGGATGGGAGGTGTCGGATGCAGAAGATAGACACCCTTGCTGTGTGAGCCCTTGTCTTCTGTGCTCAGTCAAACTTTCACCTGAAGACAGAGAGACAGAGAGAGAGAGAGAGAGAGAGAGACAGAGACAGAGACAGAGACAGAGACAAAGACAGAGACAGAGACAGAGACAGAGACAGAGACAGAGACAGAGAGACAGAGACAGAGAGACAGAGACAGGGACAGAGACAGAGAGATAATCTTTTTCCTTGTACAGCCTGACTGTGCTCAGGTGAGTGATCCGTTGGCAAATTGCAGGTACTGCATGCAGGAGTCTTCTGTCACCTGTCTGGATGTGTGTGTGTGTGTGTGTGTGTGTGTGTGTGTGTGTGTGTGTGTGTGTGTGTGTGTGTGTAGAATTGGGTTGTAACAAGGAGGCCGAATGCTTTGGTAACTTCTACCTGTTATCTTTTGGGCATGTATGGGCTTCACAGCTGAGGTCTGGGGGCCTGGAAGGGTGAGAGGCTTGAAGGGGACACAGCACAGTTAAATTACAAGAACAAGGGATCTGTGTGCAATGGAGCTGTGTACTCCCTTGGGCCTGGTTGGTGGCAGTGGGAGCTTGGGAGGATCTGGGAGTGTAGCCTGCAGGGGATGGCTTCCCAGGAGGACAGAGAGCATGGCCAACTCTTAGTAAGGATATGAGTTCTGCTAGTATGGAGCGCAACAGCATAGGTCAGTCTCTGGGTCTTCTCATAATGATGTCTGATGGGCAAGGCCAACCCTATTTTAAATCTTGAGCTGTGATCTTCAGATCTCAGCATCCTGAGTACCTAGGATTATAGGCATGAGCCTCTGGCACTGGGACTCTGGTGCTTTTTGGTATATTAGGGTTTGACCTCATAGCCTTAGGCTTGCCAGTCAAGTCTTCTACGATGCGAGTCAAGCTTTTCTGTCTTGGGCATTTCTGAGATGGAGAATTAATATATGCTCATTCTGGGCTAGATCATGGTCCTCCGATCTGTGACAGGCCTGAGCCACGAGGCCTGTTCTTCTGTAGTTGGGATGATAGATATGGAGCAACATGCTCAGTCATTGGTTTAGATGGATTGTTCCAAACTCAGTCCACGGCAGCCAATTCTTGACCAGAGGTGAATCTCTGGGTTGGGCCTCAACCATTGGACTTCAATCTCTTCATGGGACAGTTGTGAGGAAACAAGGGATTGATACAGAGGGATCTCTGGAGCAGGGACAGGCACAGAGGGAGGGGCCATCTGATACTGTTCTTGGCAATTCTGTGAGCATATGATAGGAAGATACCCGGAAAGATCTCAAATGGTGTGTGTTATTAACAGTGCAACAGTTATGGGATTATGAAACAAAACATGGCTCTCTTTCTTTATTACTCTATCCCCATGAGTAACGGGATCATTCACTTTGTTCAGTTTTGAAGCTGGGGAAACTGAGGCATAGAGAAGCCGGGTGACCTACTAATGACTCCCAGCTGACAGGAAGCTCAGCCTGACTTCTCTGCCATGCTCCCTAGGACAATGGGTGCTATTCAGTCCACTTCTTGTGGTGGGAAGTCCACTTCTTTTCAGTCATGAGGCTTGAACTTTGGGCCTAGGGCAGCTCCCTGAGCTCCTCAGCTCAAAGCTACCACTCTACCACTTGAGTCACAGCACCACTTCCAGTTTTTTGGTGGTTCTTTGGAGATAAGAGTCTCACAGGTGTTCCTGCCCAGGCTGGCTATAAACCACATTCTTCATATCTCAGCTTCCATTGTACATAGGATTATAGGCCTGAGCCACCAGCACCTGGCTTAAGTGTAATTTTGACCTTCTTTCTTTCACTTTTTCTCTCAGGAACTGATTCAATGGGTGCTGGAGGAGGTGGTCCAGCAACCCCATGTGGCTGGAACCAAGGTGGTCCTCTCATTCTCGAGGTAGGCTGTGGGTCAGGAGCTGTCTCGCTCAGTCTGTTGTACCAGCTCCATGAGGTAAGTCCCTCTGTGCCCTGGCTACACTGTGACAGTTATCCATTGTCCATCTAGCCTTACTGGACTCAAGTACTGTGTTCAATGCTCTTTTCTAGCAAAAATTCCTGGCTATAATTATGATACAGAGTTATAGAATGAAAATGTAATGCCATCTTAAGAAAGTCATTTAGGGTTCTGGGAATGTGGCTTCATGGTATGGTGATTGCCTAGCATGCATAAAACCCTGGGTTCAATTCCTCAGTACCACATAAATTGAAAAGGAAACACTGGAAGTGGTCCTGTGCCTCAAGTGGTGGAGGGTTAGCCTTGAAGGAAAAAAAACGCTGAAGAATAATTCCCAAGCACCGAGTTTCAGCCCCAGGACTGCCAAAACAACAGCAACAACAACAGTGAACATTTAGTTAGTAAATGCGAAATAAAGAACCCATACTTGGAATATATAATTGCTCCTTCCATACTGATACCTGACAAAGTTCCTAATACATGTACTTTACCTATGTAAGGATACTGTGTTGAAAAAAATGTTTTGTTCATTGGGTCATAACAATTAATGCTAGGAATGTGCTTAGATGTCAGGTGAAGATTAATTCTGGAAATTCAAATATTCCAGGCTTTTTAGTGGGGTCACTGCTAATCACAATGAGAAGGATAGTGTAAGTGAGATTCAGAAACTATTTTGGCCAGTCATCTTACAAAACAGGCAGAGGCTAATTAACAGTTGTGACAGAAGAGAAGGAATAACGCCAGATGGAAAGAATAAATGGTAGTAACTAAGGTATAGTAGAAACCGTTCTAGGGAACCATTTTTGCTTATTAAAGAACTAGTTATCAACTAGGCTTATTCCTCATTGCCTTTGGCATTCAAAATCTCCTAGGCTAGTTCTTAATCTCTGTGTGATGAATGTATCTCCTTCTATGCTGATCTTTCATACCTGATCTCCTTTGCTTTCTAAAAATCTGTCTTGCTGTATTTATCTATGAACATTTCCTAATATTAAATACACCTACAAAGATGAAAGAGGATGCTAATGTAAGAGTCCCATAGCTCATGAGTCATTTATGTAACAAAATGGAAAAGGAGGACATATTTATTGCTACCTTAATTATTCTGAAAAGCTGCAATGTCACATCATATGGTTCATATTTCCATTCTTTGTCTACATAGTGACATTAAGTGCACATAAATGCAATTATGAGTGGGGTGCTGGTGGCTCATGCCTGTAATCCTAGCTACTCAGGATGTTGAGTCCAGAGGATTGTGGTTCAAAGCCAGCCTGGTCAGGAAAGTCCATGAAACCCTTATCTTCAATTAACCCCAGAAACCCGGAAGTTGTGCTGTAGCTAAAGTGGTAGAGTGCTCAAGTTGTGCTGAAGAGCTGAGAGACAGTGCCCGGGATTAAGGTTCAATCCCCACAACCAACAAAAAGTGCAAATATAGGTTTAAGTTTCCCCCAAAGGAATGATGAAATCAATAGTAATCTTCCCAAATGATTTAGTAGTGCACCTACTTTTTCTGAGTTATTTGTTATGGCTTCTTTGCTAAACATATTCTCTTCTTTAAAAATTGTCAAATATTAGCTTTATAATAAACTTCATCTAATATTTCTAGGTTCAAAAGAGAAGTCCATAGAGTTGATGTCACTTAGCTTTCTTAGTGTCTTAGTTCAAAGCCAACCCAGGCAAGAGAGTCTGTCAAACACTTATCTGTAATTAAACACCAAAAAAGCCAGAAATGGAGTTTTGGCTCAAGCAGTGGAGTACTAGGTTTGGGCCAGGTAGGAAAGAAAGACAACTGTTCAGGGACAGGGGCCAGTCTCTAAGTTCAAGCCCCAGAACCAGCACAAACTAAACAAACAAGCAAACCAAAAAAACCCTGGGTATTTCTTTGGGACTCTCCTTAAAATAGTGGTGGTCTGAGAAGAGGCTGCTTTTGCTGATCATACTCACTGGATCCTGCTTTTTTGGAATTCTTATTGCTATGGAAAACTCAAGACCAGACTAAAGGAATTGAAAACTGATTCCTGCAACAAGAGAATCATCTCAGGAGTGAAACATCCATCCATAAGACACTTTAAAACCTCCATGTCTTTGCTTCTTTGCAGTAGAACACTTTTAAAACAAAGTTATTTCCTTTTGTTCTATGCCTGCCTTCAAATGGCATATTGTTTCCTTTTGCAAAACTCTCAACCAGAAGTTTACAGACAAGTTTTATATGAGTAAAGGACACACTCATAAAAGTCAGGGACAGAATTTCCTTCCAGCCTTGGATTCTTTTCTTGTACAGTACAAAGGAAAGCAATAGTTAACTTGAACTTTGTCATTTCTCTATGTTAAATTCCTCTCCTGGGATCAGTTTCCACATCCAGTAACAGTTACTTCCACTTACTTCCAGTAACAATTTATGGTGCTGCTCCAGAAAAAAATGAATGTTTTCTGGCTTCATTGAAATAGCACAAAGACACTTTTGGACATGAGGTAACACGTGTTTCAGAGACAACTTAGTAAAGACAAATGCAATTTAAATTGCTTATAAATACATTATCCATGAGAATATTTTGTTCAAACTTCTCATGTGCTCTGTAAATTAAGGTGAATTTTAAATGGTAAGAAGGTTCTCAGATAATTTTTTGTGAGTCTATATGCTGTGTATTAATTTCCCAACTGTACATGAGTTAACCATAAAAGAAACAATAGCAATTATAGGAGAAAAAGAAGTTCTGTGTTTATGTATAAGTGTTCAATACAATATACAAGACTCTACAAATAAAAAATTGAAACAATAAAGCCAAGTCCCATATATAGATTTATGGGAGTGATATAGAGAAAGCATTACCCCTAAGTGGAACGTGAAGCATGAGGCCACTCCCTTTCTAAATCACGCTTGCTAATCATGTAAATGTGCAAAAAGGAGAATGGAAGAATGATTCTTTTTCCAATGCAAGTCACATATGTGAGAACAGACTTAACTGGAAAAATAGAGTCTATCTTGAGGGAACAGGAATTATACTAGCAATGAACCTGGTGGCTAAGATCACATTTCTTGTTCTTTCTTTTTCTTATATTCCTTTTTATTGTTGTTTTTCGTGGCACTTGAAATATGAGACAGGGCACTGTCCCTCTGAAACGCAGCTCAAGGCTAGTGCTCTTCCACTTGAGCTGCAGTGCCGCTTCCAGTTTTCTGGTAATTATTGGAGAAAAAGAGTCTCCAGGACTTTCCTATCCGTGCTGACATTAAAACCCAATCCTCAGATTTCACAACAACTTGGTTTATGATCACATTTCTAACAGTGTACACCCAGGATATGTATTGTATATGTTCATCTAACTTTATATGAATTCTTGAGTTAAAAATCTGGGCTACAGTTAGACTTTACACTCACAAAAGTGTTTGAAGTTTAAAAGTTGATACTCCTAGAAAATTAAAACCTAAGAATGTAAAGGAGTCTGGGAGGTTCAATTTGCATCCAGCTTGGACAGTATAGGCTTTGAGACACTACCTATAATTAACCAGCCAAAGCTGGGATACCAGTCACGAGCAAGATTGCTGAATTACAGCTTTAAGTTTTTGCATACATACATACATACAAACATACACATACACACAGAGGCACTTATAGGTGCACACAAAAATACACAAATGAAACAACTCTCAGAATATGTAGAAAAGTTAGAAAACAATAGAAAATTGGTCCTGAGTAAGACTAGAATCAAGTGATAATTTTTAATATTAGAAAGCCCTCAAGTGAACTTTCCCCCAGAAGTTGAGAATATTACATAGGTAGGGACCAGAGATAGTAAGAGAGTCAAGCAATCATTCTTAACGGGATAGGATACATAGTGGAATGAATCAGGGAAGCCTGCAGGTGCATCAAAAAATGTTCATATCCTGGGTCAAATGTTAAAACACCTTTGAAAATAGTACATAAACAGTCTGAGCAGTCAGTCTAGTGGATAAAATCATAGGAGAAGTTCAGAATTTCTACTCTGTTTCTAGATTAAATAAACAAACTATGCCAGGGCAATGTGATACAAGCCTGGAATTCTAGCACTCAGACAAGAGATAAGAGAGTGGAATTACATAATGATACCTTCCCTGGAAGATAGAATAATTTTGTCTCAGTAAAACTAACCAAACAACAAGAAAGGAATACACAGTTAGAAGTTTGGCCTAATTTTGTCATTATGTTTTGAGAAGTCAAGTTTCCTATTGAATGCACCTCATATATATCCTCACTTGTGTTTTAAATGCTCTCATCATTACAGAACATTCGTAGATGCAAAAGAGCTCATAATTCCCATCCCTCATTCTGTTGGATTCCAAATAAATGTTGAAGGATTACAAAAGCTTAAGACTGGAGAAATAGCAAAGTTTGTCTAATGTAGGATTTTGTAGACCTTGTTAAATTAGAATTTAGATTTAAAATATATTTTTTGGTTTTGTTTGTAATTTCATATTCTATAGGATACTACAAAATTCTTTCAAAGTAGAGGGATTAATTGAAAAATTCACAAATAATTCTGGCATTCTATTTGCCTAGATATTCTTTCACGACAGTTATAATTAGAACATAGTTAATAGATAATTCGCAGAGTTCATGTATACCATGTTAATATGAATAATCTAGACAGAGTTGCCAAAAATGGATGACATTAATTTATATATTTAGAACAACCAATTTTTAAAGGTTTGGTTTAATATGGTATGAAGAGAGTAATTGTGTGACATCTTCTTTCTTCTACCTATATGTACCACAGGAAGCCATTTCCTTATTTACGTGTCTTTGTATACATGGAGAGAAATGCTAGCTTTGGGGTTTTTTTTCAGTTTTTTTTTATTGGTTCATCCTAGAACTTGAACTCTTGGCATGGACAGGGTCTCTGATCCTGTTTATGCTCAAGGCTCAAGCCCTACCACTTCAACCTCAGTGCCACTTGGGTCTGGCTTTTGCAGAGAAGTTCTTTGGAGATAAGATTCTAAGAAACCTTCCTGCCTGGGTGGGCTTTGAATCATAATTTTCCTATCTTAGCATACTGAATATCTATTATAGTTAAAAAAGTCTAAATATAAATAATATTTGCAAGTGTTCTGATCTCAAGAATACCAGTGGAGGAAAAATGATGCAGCTCTGTTTATTGTGGTGTTCTTTTCAGAACAAGGAGGGTGTCACATTAGCAGAGGTGTAGTATTTTTTCAAAATAGAGATAAGGTATTCATAATGTGAATTAAGGAATTTTAAGGTATCCCTTACAAGTTGGAAACTGTTGGGCTAGGATGACTTTATGGCATAAATCTTGGGATTGATGGTCATAGACATAATAGCTTACTCTTATAAACAATTGCTTACTCTTGAAGAATTAATTATTACACATGCTTCAGTTTTATCCTCTACAAGAATGTGGCTATTTTTCTGTTTACTTCTCAATCTGGACACCCCATTGGAAACTGCATCTATTGCAGAATTAATTAACATGCAAACAGGTACTGTTTTGAATCTCTTAGGAATGTTGAGAATTTAAAAATGAGTAGTAGTTAGTCATAGGAATTTTGAAGAACACATATAGTCTGTCCTCTTAAAAACTTACTTACTTTTAAAATTATGGGTTTCCATAGTATTAAACTGGGTCCTTTCGTGGGGCCTGAATTCTGGGCCTGGGCGCTGTCCCTCAGCTCTTCAGCTCAAGGCTAGCGCTCTACCACTTGAGCTTCTGGCTTTTTTTCTTTTTGCTTATGTGGTGCTGAGAAATCGAACCCAGGGCCTCAGGCATGCAAGGCAAGCGCTCTACCACTGAGCCATCTTCCCAGACCCTGTTTTCTGTTTTAGAATGAGAAAGTACTAAATTTATTCTTTTTTGAAAAATTTGGCAAGTATATTGTGAAAATAGTGTCTAGTTGGATAACATTCAAGTTGATGAACCTCTGATAAATAAGGGGTAATTAATTCAAATTAGAATCCAAATATTATTGATTTTTAAAATGTTACTACATAAAGAATAATATTTAGTGTGCCAATACAGTAAAATTACATTTTACACAGCTTATTTTTTCAATTTTATTATCAAATTGATGTACAGTGACTTTACACTAATTGTAAGGTAGTGAATAAAAAACATTTCAAACTTGTTACCCCTCCCTCATTTTTCTCACAGTTTTCCTTCACCCCTTCACCCCTCACAAGTTGTAAAGTACATTTCTAACATATTGTCTTGTGAGTATTGCTATTGCATTGGTTTGCCTTTTGTCCTTTGTCTCACCATTGTCTCACCATACAGCAGGGATAAACCATAGGGGAAAACCCCAAAGAAAACAGAAATCACATAGTTCATCAAAAACAACATCCACAAATGAAAAAAAAATCTGGTTCCATATCTTGGAATTCATTTTGCTTAGCATCAGCTAATATGGTTACATATATGCAAAACAAAGCCACTGGAAAATAATAGCTGCATGGATACTATATCATGAAAACAGCATGTTAACATTTTGATGGTAAAGGTGGAATTAGGATTGCTGAATTTGCAGTTCTGATAAAGGATTTTCAACAGTTTTAAATTTATGACAGGTAAAATTCAATAGTTCAAAATTTTTAATAACTTAGCCTATTAAGAAAATTTAAAATTGCCTGGAAGAATAGGCTCTCATGCAAAGAAATCCAAGGAGACTTAGTAGAGAGGGAGCAATATGGATGAAGATGGCTCCTTTTCAAACTAAACAAACAAACCTCAGAAACCTTGCTGTAATTCCTGTAGGTTCCCTTGGAATTGTCCTTACCCAGGAACTATATTCTCACTGTTTGAAAGAAGGTTGTATTGGAATTTAAATTAAAAGTTCTTTAAAAATTAAGGCATCAAAATTTGTGAGTGTACCTTCAATTACCAAATAGTAATTCTCTGAAAAAGATAATTTGAGTCAAAATATTTAGGGAGAAAGTGCCCTCCACAATGAAAGAAGGTGTTGGGATTACACATTTCTGTTTGTAACACTTTCCACAATGTCTTTGGACGTGAAGCAGTGAAACACAGAAAAAAAAATTGATTGGATACTTCAAACCAATGATTTCACATTTCTAAGTGGCTCACAAAAATAATATTCTTATTAATATGAGGTAGTCTAGACTTCTTTTATTACATATGCCAAAAAGTTCAGAAAAGAATTGAGCAAATGGAAAAATTAATAATAAAATTTTTCTTAGAAGCCTTAGCTAAGCGTATTGACTTCAGCAGTGAAGGGAGGCCAAAACTTTTTGATGTAAATTGTGTTAGTATTTTTACTCCCTAAAGTGATTTTACAGAGCCCATTTGGCTCACTACAATGCAGAACTGATTGAGTGAAGACATGAAAATACATTCCACATCCAAATGAGGCAACTTGAAGAGTTTTAAAAGAGAAATAATGAAGATGTAGCAGTGGTGGAGCCCGTATGGTCCTTCAGCTTCACTAGACTGGAAGCCAAGAAGCTGTGATTAATTGGAACTCTGGCAAGAGCTAAGAGTAGGACATAGAAGTAGGACATAGAAGCATTTTCCTTTTGTAACAGACACTTTCTTCCAAGGTATGGGTGATTTAACTCTATTCTCCTCCATACATCTTGGTGAACAAATGAAGACCAAGAGAAAAATATTCTATTAAAATAATTTTGCATAGAATAACTTCACTGTTCCTGATATGGTATCTAAGGAGAATCTTAAGAGAGAAGATTAAAAAGTGCAGTATTTTGTGGTTTCCTCTAAGCATCTTCTTAGCAAAATATATCTTTGAGTTTAGACAATTCTGATTGAACCAACAAGTGATGGAGTACTTATTTTGTGGGCACTTTAGACACAAGAAGTCTTTCAAGGTAAAAGAAAAAAATATATAGCCAAATATTTGTGATCACAGCATCTTGGACTGTTTTCTGGATACAAAGTTTTACATTAGATTTCTCCTTATTAACATAGATGTTGTTTCATGGCAACCAAATACAAGAGGGAAGTTTTATGGACTCGCTTGGCCAATTAAACAGCATGAAAGAAGAAAATGGCAAATAATATTTAATGAAATTACTTTGACCAATTACTTTGCCAGAAGAAAGAAGGAAAAATATAATTCAAAATCAATTGACTTAAAAGTATGAAGAAAGAGTAGGGAAGAGAGATTAGAGAAAATATAGAGGATCGTTTTCTCTCCAGTGGAGTAATGCGTTCTTGATCTTGTTTCTTCCATTCTACCTCACAAGCTACCAAGTGTTTCTCAGGACTGGATTATCCAGATCAGACAGAAATCTCGTAGAAGTAAGATACTGTATGCAGCAGATATAGGTGATTTATAACCTTAGACAATCTATTTAATTCTGTTGAAAATTCTCCCCTATCCCAAACTTCCCTCTTTGAACAGCTTTGTTTGCTTTTCCCGACTGCCATTCGTTAACTGATTAAAATTTTGAGTGGTCATATACATACTCTCTAGAGATTGCTGTTTGGTTGTGATTTTTGTGTGTTTTTGTTTCTAGATGTGTTTTTAACTGAATTTTAAAAGTTTGTGCAATTGTGTTACAATTAAATATATCCATCTAATTGTCCAATGCTCCTAGATCAGAGTCACTCCTTCTATCATTCTCAACCAACCCTTTCTCCAAGATTTATTTCCAATTTACCACTTCCTTCATCATATGTGTACATTCAGTATTCTAGCTGTATTTGCTCCTTGTTCATTTTTCATTCATTTTATGTCTTTACTATAATTCCTCTTTGGTTTCAACTTCTGATATTCATTCTGTTAAACTGTATATTAATACTTTGAAAGGTTTATATACATTCCATGGAGTTTCAATCCTGCATATTCTTGAAATGATGTCAGCTTATATTTCCATAATTCATTCATCTGCAGCAACAATTTGCAAGACTGGAGACGGGAAGCACCTAAACATGATTTTTTCTCAACCGTTTGAAAGATTAATCTTTAGTCAAAAAGAAAGTTAAAAAATGGCTTAGAATGTATTCCTAACTATGCATTTTTATAAATGGCTTTGTAAAATCGTGTGATTCTTTTATTTTACATGGAATAATATTTTCTACTACCTATAAGTTTTGGAAAAAGAACATTTTAATTTATTCCTAGATAGGAATATGATAGAAATAGAAGACAGATATTATGTTTGTCATATCTCTGATTAGTACCCATATTCAAGACTTAAAGTCGTATTTCTTACTATGTTAGACAGAGGGAAAACATAAAATAACATATGATGAGGCAACTATTTGTGATTGTTTAAAATGTACCTTATTAAATGATGAAATTTATTAGCTAAGTTTGGGTTTGAAATTTAGGAGGCTGACATATTAAACACATTTCTGAAAGGCCCATACTGAAAAACACAAATTGTGGGTGGTACTATTCTACACTTTATTGAATGGTTGAACATATTTGGCATTAGTGCTGTGTAAATAATTCAACTCTATTGTAACTTGCTCCCTACACTTGAAAAACTTGTAATGTCACTAAGTATCATCAACTTGTCAAATGTTATTTTGGCGTAAGTGATTTTTTTAATTTAATTTAATTTTATTTGTGAACATACTGTACAGAAGGGTTACAATTACATGGGCAGGATAATGCGTACATGTCTTACCAAGCATTGCAGCCTCCTCCTTTGATTTACCCTTTACATCCCTCCCAGCCTCCCCCCTGCCCCCAATCCTTCTCCTTCCCCCCCCTCGCCCCCCCCCGCACCGACGTTGTAAGGCTCGTTTTGGACATGACAACTTGTTATTCTCATTGTTGCAAGAGGTCCACCTGTATCCTTAAACACTGGTTTTTCTCCATCTCCTCCACAAGTTATACTGACATCAAACATAGTGAAAGTAGGGGTTATACTGTGGGGGAGGGACATACAAAGCAACAAAGAGATAATCTTATAAATGCGTTAGAAACACATGCATGAAAGAAAAAAACATTAAAATACATATCTAAGGGTTCATTTTCCTGACCTCACATTATCTGACCTTTTCCGCTTGACTCATACATATACTAGATATTGCAAATAAGGGAAACCATGAGACCTATGTTTCTTTGGGCCTGGCTTCCTTCACTTAATATAATTTTTTCCAAGTTTTTCCATTTCCTAACAAATGGGGCAATGTCATTCTTTCTGATGGAGGCATAGAATTCCATTCTGTATATATACCACATTTTCTTGATCCATTCATCTACTGAGGGACATCTGGGTCGTTTCCATATCTTAGCTATGGTAAATAATGCTGCAATAAACATTGTTGTGCTGGTAGCTTTAGTGTTGTCTTGTTTGTAAACATTTGGGTAAATGCCCAAAAATGGGATTGCTGGGTCATAGGGGAGATCTATGTGAAGTCTTTTGAGGAACCTCCATACTGCTTTCCAAAGTGGTTGAACAAGTTTACATTCCCACCAACAATGAAGTAAGGGCGAAATGGTTTTTAAAAGTTTATTTGAAAAGGAATATACTTTCAGGAGATTAAATGTAGATTATCATTGGTTTGAGAGTGACATTTTTATACCACAGAACCATGTTGTACTGAACTCCCAGAGTTTTGAAGCACTCCTTAGTGCTTCAAATGTTTTTCTGAATTACATTTGACCTCTAAGTCAAGTTTTCGGGCTTTGTTAGACCAATTATAGATCTATCCTTCTAGGAACTATTTTTTTGGCCCACTTATGTTGGAATAAAATCTTTCGTTAATCATAGGTGAGGGATATTAAAAATAATCTTATGACAATTTGTGAACTTTTTCACTCATATGGGCTGGTCATCTGTAAGTTGAATGTTTGAATTACAGTACTTTCTCTCAAATTTTGTGATCTCATCCTTCATTTTAAGTTGCCTTGCATTTCACAATTGCTTACAGCTAATTCCTGCATCTCAAGGAATTGGGGCCCTGAAATATAGGAAATGCGAAATTGAGATTGTGTTGATATATTGCATGGGCCTTGGTGAAAAGTCTTGCCCCTGTTATCTGATGATGCAGGTAAATGGGCCTTGGGATCCTAGGACCCATGGGTACTGCAGAAGAATAATATTTTTTAGACATCTTAGCAAAATTTGGGCATAATCAGTAAGAATGCTTCAGAAATATGGACAAAAACAGTTTGGAACAAGCGAGTTAAAACAATAAACAGAGCAGCAGAGTAAAATCCATTACAGATTAGAGGAAAACATTGTTTTATTATCATGTGGATTCAGAAGACCAAGAAGAGTTATAATGTATCACAAGTTTATACTAAAAAGATTGCATTGATACGTTTTCTAGTCTAATACATATTTGAAACCTAAATATTTATATTCCAATTCTGTTTATTGAAGTAAATAAATATCAATTTATTTGTCAAATTATCAACTAATTCTAGTAAGTTTCATTGTGTGAAATATAAAATCAGCACATATAACTATATATAATATGATTAAAAGACACACGTTTTGTATTGTTCTGTTGTAGTTACTGTATCAAAGGCAACTCTGTTTTAAAGTATGATTCCATTATCTCTACTTCTGTGTTTGATAGAGTTAGATCTAAAGCTTTATCATTTGTAGATTTACAGCATGGAGGCAAGAGGAAACACTGTGATTAAAACATTATCAATTTAATGCCTAATAACGAGGAGAAACATATGCACTTCTCCTGCAACTATGAAAATATTTGGTGATAAAAAGGCAGGAGTGTAAGTTCCTGCCAGGAACTTACAGGCAGGCCAGGACATTAAGTAATCATGAATACGAACAATTTTTTCACTTCTTGGCTTTAGCTACTTTTAAATGGAAGGTATAATAAACAATTATATTTTGATAAAATACCTTCTCGTCTGAACAGTTCTGTTTGAACTGTTCATCTCTCTATGATCCCTTGTAACCAAGATTAGTTTTGTTCTAGTAAGAAAATCTTTGCTGTCAGGGTAAGGTATTCTGGTTGGTCTGTTCCCACATGGAAGAAGGGTAAAGGCTCAGGTAGACATTTGTTCCAGTAACACCTCATTTGGGAAAATGTCAGCTGAAGAAGTTTAGAAGTAGCGCTTAAGCAACGCTTAGTTTGAATCCATTAGGTCCACAAAGCTGGATAAATAAGGACTTGAAAAAGCCATCACCTTTGGACCTAACTATAAATAATAGAGAGTATGATCAAATTCCAAATAAAAAGACTTAAGATATTCATTGGCAAAAAAAGTTTGCAAATGTGAGCAATCGACTGATCAATATAATTTTTCCCAATATTCACAGAATTTTAGGGAAATAAGATCGATAGCATTGTTAGGAACAATAAGGTTTCCTTGTTACAAGTAGGCACCCATAGATATAAGCCTGTATAAAGATTGCAGCATTAACTATTAAATTTAGAGGATACTACATGCTTCAGCAGCATGTACACTCAAATTACAATACAGAGATTAACATGACACTTGCACAAGGATAATATGAAAATTTGAGAAATATTCCATATTTTTCATTCTTCAGATGCAAGAAATGAAAAAAGTGATTAAAAAGTTGATTACAAAATTACAAGTGTAACAATACACGTAATTCATATAATTAAATTTAGTTTGACATCAGTGTATTAAATCACCTCAGAAAGGCGTTTACATAGCATAAACTTTACAAAACTTTTCAAATTAGACAACATTGTCATTTTATCCCAAAGAAAAATAATATTAAGACCTAGAAAAAAAGGAATCAAACTGTTTCTATATCGAATACAATCAGAAAGGACACATTAATGAACGTATATATTATAAAATAATATAGAATTCAATGTATATCTAGGAGAAAATAAATTATGAACATTATGCAAACATAGAATATAGAATATTTTAAAATATACTTTTTCAGAGAAGCACCAGAAATATTTTAGTTTCTTTGTTACTCATTTCAACAGGTAAATTAAAATGATTTCTTATTAAAAAAGCACAAACTCTGAAGAAATTATTATACATGTTTACAAAATCTATTGAATACATTTTTCCATCCAAGGCAGGCAATTCACTTGGAAGAATTCTGCAGAATCCATGAATTTTTACAGTAAAATATTGGTGCTGCCAGGCACTGGTGGTTCATGCCTATAATCCTAGCTAAACAGGAGACTGAGATCTGAGGATCATGGTTCAAAGCCAGCCTGGGAAGGAAAGTCTGTGGTACTCTTATCTCAAATAAACCACTAGAAAACTGGAAGTGGAGCTGTGTCTCAAGTGGTAGAGGGCTCACCTTGAGCTGAAGATCACAGGGATAGCTCCAGGCCCAGAGTTCAAGCCCCATGACCGACCAAAAAAAAAGATATTGTTCTTATTTGGATTGTGAAAATATTTTGTAGGGACACAAAAGATGAACTTGCATTTTTGAAATTTAAGAAACTTAACCCGACCATTAGGACTTCAGTGAACAATTTGTACAGCCTTTTACAACTTCTTAGAGGTAGTGATACATACTTATGCTTTTGGCAATGTCAAATAGAGTTTCTTCTATGTTGTTCTTCAGGCCTGGATTTATATAATGGTTCAACAGAAGGCGATCCAGCGTATCTTTGCTATCTCAATTCTCAACAGCAAGATATAAGGGTGTCAAGAGTCCTTTAGTTTGGGGAAGTGTTACTGTGGCTCAAGCGGTAGAGCACTCTCCTTGAGCTGAAGAGCACAGGGACAGCACCCAAGCCCAGAGCTCAAGCCCCATGACCGACCAAAAAAAAAAAAAAACAAAACCACAACAACAAAAAAATCAAACAAACAAAAATATTTGGGCTGGGAAAGTGGCTCAGTGGTAGAGCGCTGGCCTTGCATACATGAGGCCCAAGGTTCATTTCTTCAGCACCACATAAGCAGAAAAAAAAGCGGGAAGTGGTGCTGTGGATCAAGTGGTAGAGTGCTAGCCTTGAGCTGAAGAGAAGAGGGACAGCGTCCAGGCCCAGAGTTCAGGCCCCACGACCAGACCAAAAAAAAATTTTTTTAAAAAGTCCGTTAGTTTGGCCATTGGTATCTGTATCATGATGAAGTAAGAAAGAAGCGTCTCTGGTATTATTCCACGTGTATGCACTGTTCAGGGGTGTCCAGTCATCTACAGTTATTGCATGTGCCGCTTGAGACACCAACTCACTGACAATGTCTAAGTGTCCACCGTAGGCTTCTTGAAGAGGGATATACTGATCATCATCCCTACTATTCACATAAGTGGCCTTTTGAGAAAGAAGTCTCCGCACTGTAGTAAGCTGAATATTTTCGACAGCCCATTGAAGAAATATGGTTGGATGCTTCTCCAATGTTTTTTTCTTGCAAGTGATAACATTCCTTACTTTTTCATCTTGTTCCCCATATTCCTAAGAATTGCCTAACCAGAGACTTTGAGTGCCAGTGGGAATGAGATGTCCATGTATTTCCCTAATAGTTCACATTGGTTGAACTGGTCAGAAATATCTGGTGAATTTTCTGCAACTGTTTATTCACCATGATTTATTTTCTCTTTTTCCAATTTTACTATTCGAAATTATTCTAACTGGAGAGTAGGGAATTGATGGAGAGCAGAGGAAAGATATTCCTCCATATTCAAATGTACACACTGAAAATGAGGACAAGTGATGTCTTCATGTGCAGCTTATTCTAGGCATGAGAAAATAGGAAATAATGCCTTCCATATAAATGATTGGGGAAATGGCAGAGCAAAAAGTGAAATGATACAACCAAAAATATAAAAGCAAAATAAATTAGGATAATTATGGAGCAATCGTGTTATATATGAGAACCATGAAAGGGAGAGAGAAAGAAAGAGAAAGATGTGTAATGACGTAGCTAGCCACATAATCCATGCCTCTGATCAATTTGTAGAGCAAACAAAATTTTATTTTTTAAAAGAGATGGAAATCGAATTTATGTATTTACTTGAAGTTAGTAAATACATTTTTAGTAGCCTACGTAAAGAGACATAACTTTACCAAACTACAGACAGTAAAATAAATCCTTGATAGTTCTAGTAACAGATCTGACTGAAATCAGTTGAATCATACTTTTCTTGTACAATGAAGGAATAAGAGGGTAGTAAAGCAGCTAGAGAAGGCAGGGAGATTGTATCTGTGACAAAACTTTGTGGAAATTGGTATTGAGGATTTCTTACTGGTGATCCACTTGCACTGGAAGCATGATTCTGAAGTATTGCTTGCCGATTCTGAACTATTGATTTGATTATTATATTCTCCAAGAAGAAAATGAGAATTGATAGTGAAGGACTACTAATACATTTTGACCTTCTCACTAAGCACTTTCAATCATCAAAATCACATGGAGACAATAGACAGGCCTACTGTTTAGATGAAAGCAAGTGTCTTATAAAAACAAGGAATGTATGTAGTCATGCAAAGGACTTCTATTTTACCAATGCCGCATACATTTTTCTAATGTTGGGTACCAATAAATAATGGATCTATTAGAAAGCTCTTAAGGCTCCTATGTTCAATAGTGAGTTCTCTTACACTATATCATGGTATTTTTGTGTATGGTTTTAAGAATAAATTTACATTACTAACTTGAATTTCTGACAGGACAGTATCATCACTGTACATCTTGCTTCTATACTCTCATTTTAAAATTACCATCTAAGTATGTGCATTAGATAACTATATAGGAAAAAGTAGAAGCCACACTGATGGCTTATGTCTTTAGTAGTAGTTAATCAGAAAGATGAAATCTGAGGATTGTGGTTTGAAAGCAGACCAAGAAAAAACAGTCCATTAGATTCTGATTTGAATGTAACCAGCAAAACCTAGAAATGGAGCTGTGGTACAAGCAGTAAAATGCTAGCCTTGAGAAAACTGAAACAAAAAATAAATTCTGGGACAAAGCCAGGCCCTGAGTTCAAGCCCTAGTAGTAGCACCAAACAAATAAATTAATTAATAAGGTAATTAATTAATTAAAACTAAATTAAGTGGTCACATGTGGACAGGCAGGTAAAATGTAACATGCGTGGTAATGGTTTATGTATTATTTTGTAATAAGGCATATTATCATTTGTCCTAATCACTAATATTTTATGTGGACTTTTTTGTACAATAAACCCTGAATTTAGCATGCGTGTATATGTGTGTGTACATGTGCGAACATGTGTGTATGTGTATATGTGTGCGTGTGCTGTTGCAATGTTGCTTGCCAATGTGGACAGGGTGAGGCTGAAAAAAGCTAACTGTGTTGCAATGTTTTTATTTATCAGTGTTCTGTCATGTCATTTCAGTGGAACCAGCCTTTGTACATATTATTTGTCTAATAATAACATCATAATCAAAGCATTTACAATATTAAGTTAGAAAAAGAGACAGCTTTCAGCTCTTATTGTATGTTAGGTAAGAAGATACAGACATAATTAGTTAATAAGTTGTTGCTATAAGATGATTGTCAGTACAAAATACGTATTTGACCTCTTAAATTGGTTATACTTTTAAGATACACTCATAGAGTGATTTGGACCGACTTGACCAAACAGGTATTACTCTCTGATTATTCCTGTGAAACACAAGTTGGATAAACTCTTTCCGGATTTCTGTTGAAAATCACTTTCTTTGCAAGATTATATCTATTCTCACTAAGAGATAATCTAACCCATATTATGTTTGAATATCCCATCTTATTCATTGAAAATAAGTATTGTGGATATGCTTGTTAGATATTCCTTTCAAAAACGAACAAACAAAAAGCAAGTGTTATGTCCATATTGTGGATGCACTTGAAGGTGTTTTGTACATGCACAGGTATCTTTACTAATGGCTTTTTTGTGGGAGAAACTACGGCAACTTTAACAAATAAGGCTTTTTGAATATCTGTTCCAATATACATAACATCTCAGAGCAAGTCTTGCAATTTCTGAAAATCCTTTGAATATTTTAGTATTATTTCAGTTCATTGACTGTAGAGCTAAAATTTCTGAAATATTGTGAAGATCTGAAAAAGTAAGTGGGTATATACGCTTTTTTATGCTTCATTTTATGAAAACCCAGTTTTTATGAATGTAAATGGAATAGAATAAAAGAATTAAGTGAATTGGGTAAGCTAATTATTAGTATAATTTTGTTTTCTATTAATAGTCCATTGAATGTAGATGATGCAGTTAAATTATTTCCTCTCTATTTCAGTTAGTTTTAGAATCTTTATAGTTATGAGTGAACTTTTAAATAAAGGTCTTTTAAAATAATTAGGATTAACCTTGTCCTTTTCGTCCTACTCCCAAGAAAATGAGTTATTTTTAAGTGTTAATAGTTTATCATTATGATGATCATAGCGAATCATTATCATTATCATAGGGACTTAAAAATGCAGTAGTATTGATGTCTTTTTAAACCAATTGTATTCACAAGTTGGAGAGTCTTTAATTCATAATTAGGTCTTGGTGTCAATGATTTTTAACCTCTCGTTCCTAACATTAATGATAGGTAAGACTGCATTTTTGGGTATATGAAAGTTAAAATATTTATCTGGGGTCAAATGTGATTTTATATCATTCTTTCTTTAATAACATTTTAAAGTAGTACATTTCTCTCAAAATGGTGGGTATAAAAAGCAATCAAAATACTTCAAATGGTAAAAAATTTAGGTGAGCTACAATGTGGAAACGATTGCTCCAAAAGGCCTGCAGTCTGTTTCCATCAGGAATTGGGCAGGTCATTCTTTCAGTAAGACTGTGTTAACCAGAGATGGGGTCCCCAGGCAGTGCAGTGTTGAGTGAAGGCATAAAATATGATTTCTACTATTTTGAGCTAGAAATCAAGAATGTTATAGTTTAGCAGTTCCTTTCACTAGGGAGGTATAAATTGATTATGAACATGGAGTTTTCTTCTTACAGTTACTTTTTGTCTTTTTTTGTTGTTGTTGGTCATGGGGCTTGAACTCTGGGCTGGGGTGCTGTTCCTGCGCTCTTCCACTCAAGGCAAGTGCTCTACCACTTGGACTACAGTGCCACTTCCAGTTTACTAGTGGTTTATTAGAGATAAGAGTCTCACAGTCTGTCCTGCCCAAACTGGCTTTGAACCACAATCCTCAGATCTCAGCCTCCTGAGTAGCTAGCATTATAGGCGTGAGCCACCGGTGTCCGTCTTAGTTACCTATTTTCTAACAAAGATAAAGGAAATATTATTAGAGTGTGCACAATAATTTTGGGAATTTTCCTAGAATTAGTAGACTGAGTGCTGGTATTTAGTTATAAAATAGAATGAGGTTAGTTCATATAGTGGGAATGGAACGCAGGCTAACACTTACCGTGTGTAGAATGTTGTCCTAGTAATTCCAACTCTGAAGACTTAAATATCATCATGTTAGAATTAAAAATAGAAATAGTTTCACTTTATGGGATTATTGTGAGGATTAAATTAGATACCAAAGGTAAAGTACTTGGAAAAACAATCAGAGTTTGATACTTTCTACCTTTTATTTTATCATGTGATATATTCTAATATTTTTACTGTGATTTTTATATTGTCTATTTAGGATATGCAAAGTGATGTATTGATATACATTGCATTGTTCACTTTTCTGTCATTATGAGGAAAATACCTGCAAAGAAAATTTCTGAGAAGGCAAGTATAATATTGACTCATGGTTTAAGATCAGATGTCTCCATTGTTTTTAATTATATTTTTATTAAATAGGTGTACGAAATGTTTTCCATTCAACGAATCAGTTTATAAATACAATGGATCTTTACATAACTTTCTCACATCGTTCCAAACCTCAACCCACTTTCGTTTTTATTAGTTTCATACTATCTGCATTGAATATTATGGCTTCACTCTCTACTTCCATAAGTCTCTTTATTTCTTCCCTTTGATTTTCCCTCACATTTTCCAAGTGGTAGCCTCCTGGTATTCATTTTGTTGGATTAAAAGTTCAATTTTATAAGAAATTACACCTGTTAAATACTCCTCTACAAATAGCATGCTTTGATTAATACTGTTTTTTAACTTGCATAAAATTCTGGCTTCTAAATACGCGTTCTTTTTGTGTCTGGCTGTGACTTCATTTATTTAACATAATTTTAGTTCTATCCATTTCTTTGCAAATGCTGTAACAGTCTTTATAATGGATGGGTGCAATCCAATTGTGTATATGTGCAACACTTTCTCCAACCATCCCTCTGCTAAAGTGCATCTGGGCTGTTTCCATAAATTCTCTACGGTGAATAGTGCAGTAGTGAACATGATTGTGAGAGTGATTTTACTCTAACCTTTTGGGAAAATTCATCACTTTTTTTCTGGGAGCAATCCTCTAGCCAATTTTCCAGAATTAGCACATCCCTTCATTCATCTACATCACAACGTTTTTCACGTCCTCAAAAGCACACTACCCCCTACAGGTACCAATCAGCTAAAACCAGACTGTGCCCATATTCTTTTGTTGTTGTTATTGTTTTCTTTCCGGTCGAGGGGCCTGAACTCTGGGCCCCTCTGGTGCTGTCCCTCAGCTTTTTTGCTCAAGGCTAGCAATCTACCACAGCGTCACTTCTGGCTTTCTTCTTTTTGCTTATGTGGTGCTGAGAAATCAAACCCATGGCCTCAGGCATGCAAGGCAAGAGCTCTACCACTGAGCCACTTTCGCAGCCCCGATGTGCCCATATTCTTTTAATACATTTTTCATAATTTTCCACATAATTTAGTGAGAACCTTCTATGTACTTTCCTAATGTGGGAATGAGGTATATGACAATAGAGCAAAAGAAAAAATATGGGATTAAATTAGCTATTATCATATTTAAAATAATTTTCAGCTCTAACTCATAGCCTCACTTAGTATCATTTTAATCTTTATTTGATTACTTCACCTATCCCCTAAATTATAACATGTGATTTAAATACAAAGGCAAAAAAGTGTGGTTTGACTTTGACACTTATGTGTGAGGATGCACAATATGGGCAAATAAAGGGATTGGAATTAATAGCCATTATCCATTTTGTTAAATGGTTTTCTCAAACTGATTCTCACAATTCATATTTCATTCAACAACAAGAAACATGTGACAATTCCCTTTGTTTTGCTCCTCATTAAACTTGTTTCCATGTTATTTTATAATGAAGGATGATTTCATAAATCTACTGTAGATACAAAATATGTTAAAATATTTCTATATGTATGCATTGATATAAATATAAACACATATATTATAAAGGTTATAATGATAAATTATAACTTCTGTAACTGTACAATTTACTAAATTATTAAAAACATGGACGACTCAGGCCTGGAATCCTGGTTACTCAGGAGGCTGAGAGCTGATGATCATGGTTTGAAACCATTCTGGTCAGGAAAGTCCATGAGCCTCTTATCTCCAAACAACCAACAGAAAATCAGAATTGGAACTGTGACTCATAGTAGTAGAGTGATAGCCTTGAGTGAAAAGACTCAGAGATATCACCCAGGCTCTTAGTACAAGAACTAAAATCTACCCCCCAAAAGTATTTAATTTACACTTATGTAAATAGAGTATTTCCTTCACACAAATGCACATCCATGCTCATTTGCAAGGTAACTCTGTTATGTCTGGAGTACCACATAATATTATCACTTAAGTAGAAAGTATTACAACATGGGTAAACTCTACCTCTCTCATGGATTTTTCTCCACTCAAATATTCAAATCTTGCAATTATTCCCATTATTTAAAGTCATAGCTTTTTTTCTTTAATACACATAAGATTGGAATTTGAATTGAGTGTCTTGTGTCTCCTAAATGGTTGTTCTTACCACTTTGGCATGCCCCCAGCCCTAAATTATCCTGATTAACTTTCAGATAGAATCTTGCTTCCTACTTGTGTATGATCGTGGGCTCAGTCTACTTTATGTTATTCTTCCTGGAATTTAGAATAACAAGTGCCTGGCATTGTGTACAGATCTTTCTGTCCAGTCTGAACTTTAACCACTATCCTCACAATAGTAGACTCCCTCGTAGTCAGGATTTTCATAAGCTTATCATAGCTATTTTTTAAAAAAATCTTTGCATTTCCTGCAGGTTCTTGAGTACTGAATTAATTGGTGTTTTCTTGGGTTTTGTTTCTTTTGAATGTATGTGTTGAGTTGTTCCTCATTTTTCCTTTTGTTTCTTTCACTCAAGTTCTTACCTATAGTGCTGAGAAACCAATTCTTCTTTCTCAAGATAGTCAAGGTGAACATTATTTATTCCAAAACAATTCCAGTAATATTTAAACACCTTCAGAAATTTCGAGAAAATGGCGGAGGAGAATCTGGTGGCTAAACAAGCTCTTGCAAAGAAAGCAGTTCTAGTGTTCCAATGAACAGTCCTAGGCAAACCAAGTGTGCCATCACATTACAGAGAGTTTGGGCAGAGAGGAAAAATCCAGGTAAGGAGACAGATCTGAGCATTTTCCAGCAGCCATGGCTGAGGTTGCTGTGGTGGCTGTGGTGCCATCCATAGCTGCCATAACTACAACCCAGAGAGTCTGGGACAAATGTGCCAGATGCAGCGGGCAAGCAGATTTTACTCAACATGAGCAAGAACTGACAAGTAGCAGATATCTTCATCCTGCAGATAGCAGACCAGAGGCTACCCAGGAACCCACACTCCAGCGTGAGTACAAAACTAACATCCTCACTCCTTCTCAAAGGGAGCAGAGGAGGGAAGGACACCCCTCACCCAAACACTGGAGATATCCACCTTTGATGTAGACAAAAGCCTGGCTAAGTAGCTAGATCCAACTCAGTTCTTTGATGAAAACAAAAGAGTCATTTAGCTAGTCACAAGTACCTACCCTAACCTGCCATTCTCAACTCCACCCATGGGAAAGTCACAACAACAAGGCAGAGAAAGCTAATCCCACAAAGGAGTGGCTTTCTTCACTGGGTAAACAGAGCCAGAGGCTGCCCCTCCCTACAACAGCCCTGACAATCAATTGAAACTCAGTAAAAATAAACGCTGAGAATGGCTCCAGGCTGGACTTTGTGAATGTCTCAGAAGCTAGCCCCTCAGGGAAAAGCTACTGTTTGCTGAAAGGCCTCAACTTTACCCAGAACCCAGCCTTATTACAGTAACTCCAAACTAGAGGAAACAGCCACCTCCCTCTTTTGTGATACTGAAAGCAGATCTCCCTCCCACTGAACTAGCCTGGGAGGCGATCACAAACTTCTGGGTAAACCAACAGAATTTTTTCTGCCTGCCCAAACAAACTGACTTAAGAAACCAATCAAGCCACAGAAAACCAAACACCACAAGCAAACCAGAGACTCCACCAAGAGACTGGTTACTGACACAAGGGAGATACAGGATCTTCCCATCAACCCCCCAAAAACAAAATCAAAGAAGTCTTTTTTGTATCTTTTTAAATTTTTACTTTTTGATGATAAAAATTGTTTTCATTAATCTTTTTTCTTCCTCTTATAACTTTTATTTTAGGTGTGTGTGTGTGTGTGTGTGTGTGTGTGTGTGTGTGCTTTTTAAAAAAATGTTTACTGACCTGTGTGTGTGTGTGTGTGTGTGTGTGTGTGCTTTATAAAAAAAAAAATGTTTACTGACCTGTTGGTCTTTTTTGTTCTTTCTTTCTCATTCGTTTTACTTTTTCATCTTTTGTTCTTTTTGCATGAATGATTTGTTGTTCTGTTCACCTCCTATATACCTGTCATTGATTATAAGACCTTATCCACAATTGTGTACATTCTTAATCCAAAAACGTATCACTCAATTCAAAACCTCTTAGGATTAAATTCCTTAATAACAGTATTATTTATTTATACCTATAAATTATTTGAAGTATTTTTATTTTTTAGTTTTTCAGGTCTCCTTTCTATCCCTCCCCTCCTCTCATCCATGTTCATCTCTCAATTTTACTTCTTTAAATTTTCATTAATTTTAAGAGTTTCACTTTTTAAATTTAAATATTTGTCTTTCCATTTTTTCTTGTCTCTTTTTAAAAATTTTTTCTTCTCTCTTTTCTATCATCATTTCCAATCCATTTCCCTCTGTGAGATTAGGACTTGGTTAATTTCACTTTCCTTTTACCTTTCCACATTCCTCTAACGCTGTTTTCCCCACCTTTCTCCCTAAACATAATAATTTCTGGTTTGTCAAATTATTCTTTGGTATTCTTAGCCCATTAAAACATAGTTATTTAATGTTGAATGGACTGTATCTGTTGAACTAGATTGTATCTTCAAACATTTGACTATGCAATTACAGGACTTTGGTTGATGCTTGCCTTAAAATGGTGTTCTAGCACAAAACTGGCATTACTTTCATCCCAAATGGGCAGAACAAGCAAGAAAAACACAAGGAAAATGGCAAGTCCGGGTATCTCAATTCCCACTCAAGATAATCAGGTGACAGAACAGATAATGAATAATCCAGACGAGAGTTCCCAAAAAGCTCTACAAACACTACTGGTAAACATGGTGAATGAAAAGATTGAAACCCTGCAAAGGACTCAGTGTGAACGTGTTAGGGAGAGAGAGGAGGCAAACCAAAGATCTAAACAGGAAGCTCATGGGCTTGAGAAAGCTACTCAAAGATTGATACTGGAATTGCGTGAGCAGGTTGAGAATACTCAAAGAGAAATAAAGGAATTGTGTGAGCAGGCAGAGATCAGTCAAAGAGAACTAGAGAAGTTACATGAACGTGAGAAATCTAATCAAAGAGTAATACAAGAATTGCAAGAGCTGGATGAGCATAGACAAAGATCAATAGAGCCATTCATGGAATCCATAAACAGTCACCTGAAAGGAGTCAGGGAGACCACAAAGGGAACGTTGAATAGATCCCAACAGAAGGAATGGGAGTCCAAGGAAACCATAACCAATCAACTAAGTGATTTGAGAGTAAACACTGAACACCAAATTAAGGAAGTAAAGAATTTCATACAAGATCTAAAACAAAGCTCCAACAAAGAATTTGAAGCCATAACAGCCAACCAATTAAAAGGAAAAGAAATGAAAAATAAAGTAGAAAGTCTTGACATTAGGTTAGACTATGCAGAAGATTGAATCTCCGGCATTGAAGACAGCCTAGGTATTATAGAGAAAGAACATACAACTATCCAAGACAAATTCAAGAAATATGATAGATCTATTCAACACTTGGAAGACACCATCAGAAGGACTTATCTGAGGGAAATGGGTGTAGAGGAGCATATAGAGACAGAAGGTAATGGTCTAGAAAATTTGTTCAACAGGATCCCAGCAGAGAACTTCCCAACACGCAAAAAGATAGGCATATTCAGATACAAGAAGCTTTTAAAACTCTAAATAGACCAGACAAGAACAAGACTTCCCATCGTCCAATTAATTATAAGCCACACAGGATCAATTCAGACCAAGGAAAAGATCCTTAACGCTGTCAAGGAGAAAAGATCAGTCACCTATAAAGGAAAACCAATTAGAATCACCTCAGATTTCTCAAAAGAGACAATTAAAGCAAGAAGAGCCTGGAATGGTGTATGCCATGCTCTAAAGACAAACAACTATCAACCAAGAATAGTGTACCCAGCTAAACTCTCAATCATAATTGAAGGTCTAATAAAAATCTTCCATAGCAAAGAAAAACAAACAATATATCTCCACCAAATCATCTCTACAAAAGATACTAAAAGATGTCCTAAACATAGAAAACCAACAAGACCACAATAAAGGCCAAGAAACCACATACAAACAGAATCCAAGAACCAGAGAAAGAATCCAGTAGGTGCAGTACCCAAGAAGGTGGATAAAATGGCAGGAGCACCCAAATACCTCTCAGTCCTCTCTCTCAATATTAGGGGATGTAACTCTCCAATTAAGTGACATGGACTGTCTAGTTGGTTTAAAATGCAAGATTCTTCTATCTTCTACCTTCAGGAATCACAACTTGCCCATAAAAATCAAACACATTTTGAAAGTGAAAGGCTGGAACAAAATCTACCAAGCAAACGGCCCCCAAAAACAGGCAGGAGTTGCAATCCTAATATCAGATAAAATAGACTTCAAATTAACATTATTGAGAAGAGATAAAGAAGGTTACTACATAGTAATTAAGGGATATCTCTTTCAGGAGGATATTAAAATTCTAAATATTTGCCAAACAATAGTGCACCCAAATTTATACAAGAAATACTACTATAAATTTCACATAGATCCAACGGCATTAATTGTTGGGGACTTTAACAAACCACTATTCCCACTAAATAGATCTACTCGGCAAAAACTCAACAGAGAAACCGCAGATCTAAACAAGTGCATACATCAACTGATTTAAGAGACATCTAGCAAATATTCATCCAGCAGCATAAGAGTACACTTTTTCTCAGCAACACATGGAACATTTTCCAAATCAAACTTGTCAAAATTCAGAAACATTGAATTCATATCTTGCATTCTATCAGACCAAAAGGGAATAAAATTAGAACTCAACAGAAAAAGCCACCAAAGAAAGTCCAGTAAAAGATGGAGGCTGAAAAACACACTGTTCAAACACCAGTGGGTCATGGAAGAGCTTAGAATCGAAGTTCAAATGTTCATATTATTCAAGAAAAACTAGCACAGAGATTTTCTGCTCCTCTGGGACACAGAAAAGGCACGATTCAGAGGCAAGTATATAGCTCTGAGTTCCTATATTAACAAATTGGAGAGACCTGGAATCAAAAATTTAATGAGTTCTGACACTCCTTGAAAAAGTGAATCAAGATAAACCCCAATCAAGTTGATGGAAAGAAAGAATTAAAAATCAATCAGAATTAAATGAATTAGAATCCAAAAAAAAAATATGAAGAATCAACAAAATCAGAAGGTTCTTCAAAATAATTAACAAAATTGACAGACCCTTAAAAAAGAAAAAGAAGATAACACACCCAAATTAATAAAGTCAGAGATGAGAATGGAAACATCACTACAAAAACAACCAAGATTCAGAACATTATAAAGGAATGCTGCTCAAAACTTTATGCAAATATGTTTGAGAACTTGGCAGAAATGGACATTTTCCTGGCAAATATTGACATGCTGAAACTAAGATGAGTTAAACCATCTTAACAGGCACATATCAAGCATTGAAATAGAAAGAGCAATAAGATAACTCCCATCTAAGAAAAACCCAGGAATAGATGGTTCTACAGCAGAATTCTACAAGGCCTTCAGAGCAGAACTCACACCAATACTCCTCCAAATCATCAATGAAATTGAAAGAGAAAGTTCACTACCGAACTCTTTCTATGAAGCCATCATAACCCTCATCCCCAAACCCTCATCAAAGAAAGAGAACTATAGACCCATTTCTTTGATGAACATTGATGCAAAGCCTCTCACCAAAATTTTGGCTAATCAACTTCAACAATTCATGCAAAAAATCATACAACATGAGAAAACAGGATTCATTTCAGGGATGCAAAGCTGCTTCAACATACACAAATCAATTAACATAATTCATCACATCAACAAGAGCAAAGATAAGAACCACATGGTTATCTCAATAGTTGCAGAAAAAGCCTTTGACAAGATCCAACACCCTTTTATGGTGAAGGTCCTGGAAAAATTAGGAATCTATGGAACATTCCTCAATACAATAAAGGTTGTGCATGACAAAACTACAGAAAGCATTATACTCAATGGTGAAAATCTAAAGCTATTCCCTCTAAACTCTGGAACGAGACAAGGAGGCCCACTCTCTACTGCTCTTCAATTCAAACATAAAGAGGAACCCAATAGGGAAAGAAGAAGTATAACTTTCCCTCTTTGCAGATGACATGATCTTGTATTTAAAGAATCCACTTCCAAGTTACTCAAGGTTACTCAAAACTTGGGCAAACTAGAAGGGTATGAAATTAACCCTCAAAAACCAATGGTTTTTCTGAATGCCTACAATGAGAAAAGTGTGGCTGAAATTAGGACAGCACTCCATTCGTAATAGCCACACAAAAAATAAAATACCTACGAATTAACTTAATCAAAGGAGTGAAGGACCTCTATGAGGAAAACTTTAAATACCTTTAAAAGGAAATCAAAACAAACTTAGAAAGTGGAAAAACTCCCATGTTCCTAGATTGGAAAGATCAAATCGTGATAATGGCAATACTTCCCAATGCTATCTACAAATTGAATGTGATACCTATAAATATTCCAACCTCATTCTTCAAGGACATAGGAAAGGCAATCCAAAAATTCATATGGAACAATAAAAGACCGTGAATAGCAAAAACGATCGTTAACAGAAAGAACAGTGTTGGAGGAAAATCAGTACCAAATTTCAAACTCTTCTACAAAGCCATAGTAAGCAAAACAGCTTGGTACTGGCCAAGAACAGACCTCAGGACAAATGGAATAGAATTGAAATGAACCTAAAGACCTACAGCCATCTAATCTTTGATAAGGGAGCTGAAAAAAATAGAATGGAAGAAAGACAGCCTCTTCAGTAAATGGTGCTCTCAAAATTGGTTAAATACTTGTAGAAAAATAAATCTAGATCCTTATATATCACCCTGTAGCAGAATCAACTCCCAGTGTATCAAAGACCTCACAATATAAAGACACTCTGAAAACATTACAGGATGGAATAGGAGAAACCCTAGATCTCCTTGGTACAGGCTGAAAATTGCTTAATAGAGACCCAGAAACACAACAAATCATAGAAAGGTTGACAAATGGAACTGCATGAAATTGCAGAGCTTCTATATGGCAAAGGACATAGCTAGCAAGATCCATAGAATGTCCACAAATTGGGAGAAGATCTTCACTAGCCATACAATGGACAAGGGTCTCATATCTAAAATATATCTGGAACTCCAAAAAATTAAATCCCCCAAAAACAAATCCTAAAAGAATCAACAGCCCAATAAATAAGTGGGCTAAAGGCTTAAAGAGAAACTACTCTGAAGAGGAAGGAAAGATGGACAATAAACACATGAAGAAATGCTAAACTTCCCTAGCTATAAAAAATGCAAATCAAAACAACATTGAGATACCACCTCACCCCAGTTAGAATGGCTATAATCAAGAACTCTAATAACAACATGCAGGAGGAGATGTGGATAGGGGAACCCTACTGCATTGTTGGTGGTAGTGTAAACTTGTTCAACCACTTTGGAAAGGGGTACGGAGGTTCCTCAAAAGACTTCATATGGAGCTCCCCTATGAGCCAGGAATCACACTTTTGGGCATTTACGCAAATGATCACAAAGAAGACCACACTAAAGCTCCCAGCACAACAATGTTTATGGCAACATTATTTACCATAGCTAAGCTTGGAACCAACCCACATGCCCCTCAGTAGATGAATGGATCAATAAATTGTGGTATATATACACAATGGAATTTTTGCCTCCATCAGAAATAATGACATTGCCCCATTGTTAGGAAAATGAAAGTCTTGGAAAAAATTATATTAAGTGAACTACGCCAGGTCCAAGTACACATAGGCCCCATGGTTTCCCTTATTGGTAATAAATAGGATATGTCTGAGACAAGCAGAAAAGGTCAGATTCGTTGATGTTAGGTGAAATGTACCCCAAGATAAGCATTCAAATATTTTTTCTTTCATGCGATTGTTTCTAACCTATTTATAAGATGAATTTTTGTTGCTTTGTATGTCCCTTCCCCACAATATAGCTCCTGTTTTCACTGTATTTTATGTTGGTATAGTTTGTGGAAGGGAAAGGAAAAAAAAATCTTTTAAAAAAGGATAGAGTTGGACCCATTGTAACAATGAGATGTACAAGATGTTTTGTCAAAAAATGAACTTTAAAATTTTCGCAAGGAGGGGCATAATGGGGGAGGGGCAGGAGGGATGAGATGGAAAGTGATAGGAAGTGGAAACAAAAGAGGAGGCAACAATGCTTGATAAGAAATGTACTCATTATTTGCCCATGTAATTGAAACTCTTCTGTATGGTATTTTCAGAATAATAAAAAAAAAACCTTCATACCTATTAATGGTATACGAATTCTATGTGCTTAGAAGGGTCTTTTTATTTTCACAGCCGTTTTTGGCATACACAGACATATCATTGATTATATGAAGATAATAAATTTCCAGATGCTTGCCAGGAGGAGTAAAACCTATAGTTTATTTTTTTTCCAGAGGCTTCCCATTTCATGAAAGAAATATGTTGCTTGATGTAGGATTTCACAAAATTATATTGCTAGGAAGAACTTAAACAATCATCTAACATTACAGAGATGAGGGAGATGAATTGATCTCTTGAATAATTTACTTTTGGGTCAAATAAGAGCAGGCTGCCCAAAAGGGAGTAGACTTTAGAGAAACATGATGAGTTGTATGTAAATAGGTGCTTAGCTGATTTTGTTAATTTGTGAACTAATACAGGAAAATAAAGTACAGCAAGGTAAAAAAAAATAAAGAACTCTGCATTGAAATATTCATTTGTGTGTGTGTGTGCACACACATGCCTGTACACACACGTGCATGTTCAGGTGCTCATGCATGCATTCATCATTCCTGCTCTAAGCATCTGTGCCCAAAGTTGTGGTCTACCACTTGAGCCACTGATGCACTTCTGGTTTTTTGGAGATAATCACATGTTTTTTCATGATTGTACTGGCTTTGAAAAGTGGTTTTCAGATCTCGGCCTCCAGAGTAGCTAGCTAAACTGATTCACCCTCTGAGTAGCTAGCTAAAATTCTGTTTGTCCTCTATGCTTCATTGCTCTTTTATTCCTTTCCTGAGGTAATCACAAACGTGTCATATAAATGTCTAATTGCTTTAAAAATACTGTTACTGTTTGGCACCAGGGGCTCCAATCTGTACTTTTAACTACTTAGGAGGCTTGAGAACAGAAACCAGGCCAAATTTTAGGGGAGTTCCTTCTCAATCTATAGCTGGGTGCATTAGATCATTTCCACCATCCTGCACTATCTAGAGACTAACATTGGAAGGACTGCAGGATCCAGGAAGCTAGACAAGTTGGTATGCAACTCTGATGCAATTGATGATGGGAAACTTAAAAGGACAGATCAGGTGCATGTTTTTGTGGAAAGGAAACCCTTATCCTAAAATTAACCGCTGACATAATGCCAGCCTAGCAAGAACAATACCCCAATTTGAAATCCTCACAATTTTCCAAAACCAAAATAAGTACATACATTAACATCCCAAAACTTAGTACAATCTGTTCTTTGCTCTAATATCATCTTTATCTGATTATCATATGACATGACAGAATAGTTTCTTCATTAAACTTTTGATATATTTTAAAAGACCTAGAAAATTCTTTCTCACTTATTAAGTGCAAACGAATGGCATATTACCTCATTTCTTACATGTTTGACTGCCACTAAAAATCCATTCAATGATTAGTATAGTAATATATTCTGATTTATTACTTTATTTTAACAGTTGTTAAACATGTTGCTTTTCTGCTGAAGTATAAGTATTTAAATAGTGTTAACACAGGGTGCTATATGCTGAGTCCTGGGAAAGAGTGCTATGTGCTGAGTTTTTCAAAGCATGCCATGCACTGAGTCCTATACAGGGCGTGCTATGGACTCCCTCTTTCAAAGTGTGTTGTGTGCTGAGTCATCCCAAAGGCTACTATATGCTAAGTCCTTCAAAGGACAAATTGTGCTGAGTCTTTTACTTAGTGTGCTTTGTGCTGGTTTTTGAAGTATGCTGTGTGCTGAGTCATCCCAAAGTGTGCTATGTTCTGAGTCCTTGAGAGGTAGTTTTCCCCAACAATCTCTCTCAGTCTCTCAGTCTCTCAGTCTCTCTCTCTGTCTCTCTCTCTAACTGGGTCACTGTGCACGTTCTTGATATGTGGAGTGGAGAGGCTTGGAGGAGGGTCTCCTCTAGAGGTGGGGCTGAGGGGAGATTCGATCCCCTGAGCAAGCGCTAGGGTTGGCAGGGAGTGCAGTGCTGAGGTGAGGCTGTAATTCCCATGGCCTGGAAGCCTTAGGGCCCAGTCAGGGCTGATCTTTTGGGCAAGGGTAGGGGGCGGAGCCAAGGGGAAGAGGGGACTGGGCAGAGGGGAGGAGGACAGAGGGTCGGGGGCCTCAATGTGGTGTCAGCAGTGGCCAGGGTCTCACAGGGGCAGATGTACATGCACAGAGGATGTGAGGCGGCCTGCAAGAGGAGTAGAAGTAGAGAGAGAGAGCAGAGAAGAGCAAGGATAGGCACGAGGGTAAGTGGCTTCACATGCTCTGTTCGTGGATCAATAGAAAAATAGCCAAAACAAGAATAAAGGAAACAAATGTACAGCCAAGAAAAATATAGTTAGAATAAAGGTAGAGGCAATAAAGGTGCAGCCAAGTATAGAGGAAGCCTTGGACCAACACCCCTTCCTGCAAGCATGCTTCCATGAAGCTTATGCTTTGTCTGGCATGATCTCTCACGCAGATTCAGCAGGAGGTGTCATGGCATTTCTTCCTTTTTTATTTTTTAATTGAAGCTCATGAATGTCTTGGTGCACAGAAGAGATAAATCTAAAGATCATCCAGAAAATGACTGGACATATAAGAATAAGAATTGGGAGAATTGATCTGACAATGGTATTTATTATTATTACATTAATCCAATCCAGAGGATTGAGAGCCTCCACGTAATGCTGCCAAAGATTGTAAGATTTTTACATCTAAATGAGCATTACTAACTGCTATAATTTTATCCTGTAAAGCCTCCATAACATGAGAGATATCTTTATCTCTCCAGACTCCTAACAAATGATTTTTGGTGGCATTCCAATGAAAAGAAAAGCTATATTTTAGAACAGTAACACAGATATATTTCAAACTAGCATGACATTTAACTGAGAGTTGTGTTTTTAAATTTTTAACTTCCTGACCTATAGCCAGAACCACTTCCTCCAGAGGATTTATTTTCTTTTTTTTTTTTTTTTTTTATTTTTAAATTGTATTTTATTTTATTTGAGAACATATTGTACAGAGGGGCTACAATTACATGGGCAGAATAATGCATACATTTCTTACCAAGCATTGCAGCCTCCTCCTTTGTTTACCCTTCACTTCCCTTCCCTGCCTCCCCCCTCCCCCCACCCAATTTTACCCCCCTCCCCCCACCCAATTATACCCCCCTCCCCCCCCCCCCACACCGACATTGTAAAGCTGGTTTTGACATGACATTTTGTACTTCTCATTGTTGCAACAGGTCCACCTGAATCCTTAAACGACTTGTTTGTCCCCATCTCCTCCACATGATATACTGACATCAAATATAGTGAAAGCGGGGGTTACACTGTGGGGGAGGGACATACAAAGCAACAAAGAAATAATCTTATAAATGCATTAGAAACACATGCATGAAAGAAACGAAAACATTAAAATACATATTTAAGGGTTCATTTTCCTAACATCACATTATCTGGCCTTTTCCGCTTGACTCATACCTATACTAGATATTGCAAATAAGGGAGACCATGGGACCTATGCTTCTTTGGGCCTCAGAGGATTTATTTTCATTTCTAACTTTTTATCTATAATTTGTTGTTCTGCTAGGGCTAATGAAACATATTTGTTTAAATCAGTAACAAAATGAGCAGTGTTTACTTCATTTACTAAGGCTGCTGTAGAAATCGCTAAAGAGCTAATTATTGTTAATAAAGCACTTATTCCTAAAATCAAGGCCGCAACAAAGCGTTTTGGCTGCAACATAATATCCAGAATTTTCAGCAATTGTAAAGCAGAATTTTTAAACCAAGGGTCATTTTATAGATCTACACGTAACATTACATATGAAGGTCTTTTTAAAATAAAAATTACAGAATATGTTTTATCCAGAGAAGAAGTAAGACAATTAGTAAAAATATAATCCTTACAGCTAATATAATAAGATTTTCCTTGATTAATAATGATTAAATTATCTAGTTTTCTAGATAAAATTCCCATAGGATAATCTACACATGCTCTTACCCCAATTGCAGTACTCTTAGTTCTTTGGGCTTTTTCAGTAAAATCATGTTTGTTGTTGCAAAAATTCTAAACAAATACAGATGAATGCCCATTTTATTGTGAAAGAGAGAGTGACTCACCAAAACGGAAGCCACCCACGCTGGAGTGAGCCATCTTTTCAGGGGTTCCCCGTGCCTATCAGGAGCATAGCCATTAAACTTTCCTTAATTATGTTTTAAGTAGGTGGCATAATCATAATCGGGGTTAGCAATGGAAAAATAAAAAATACTATCTGGTGCCCCAAAGGCTTGTTAAAAGAGGCCTTTAGAAATCCACATTCTCACCATTTCAGTGAGGTAATTAATACATCCCCAAACTGATCTTTGTCATGATATTTTGTAGGCAGTTACCTAAATGTATATTCCTCTTGGGAATGAAAAAGGATTCGTTATAAGTATGAAAGCCTAATGTCATCATGCCAATTTACCACATCAATCTTTTTTAGAACTTTTTATCATTGGATTGATCAAGGGTATCAGTCAAAAAAGTTCTATAGTTTATAGGCCAACACCCGTGGAGATTTTCTCCTGATAACGTTATGCAAATTGGAGTGGTATCTGTCATTCCTTCATAATTAATTGTTTGAGAAGTCATATGAGAATTAGAATAGTCCTCCAAACCCCCTAGCAGGTCACTATTATTTGTCATTACTTGTATTATATCCTCATCCCCCCACCCCATCCCATAGGATGTAGAAGAGGAGGATTAGGAACATATGTCCAGTATTGTTCTCCTGAAACAGACACTGCCTGCACAGCAATAATGGCAAGCATAGCAAGAAACCTATTTTCAACAGTGATAGTCTTTCCTGTAGAAACAACAATCTCCTCCGCAGAATGGATGAGTTTCTTAATTTATTCTCAGGTGGGTGGTTGGGCTTCTTTTGTTGTCTTCGCCTGTTGAGGAGAAAGGGGAAGACTTTTGAGCTTTGGCATCGCTTTCTTCATTTGCATCTTCTGTTTTGTTTTTTATCCCTGGGTTTCTCTTATTTTTGTAGGGGACACAAGTCGGTTGCGATTCCAGATGGGTGACGCGGCTCCTGTGGAAACACACATGTATACCCTCTTCCTGAGGTGATTAATACATCAGGCCCTTTCCAGGTGCCTCTGAGCAAATCTTTCCTTTTAACTTTTGGCTGAACTTTAAATCCAATTTCGCTCCAATGTTTTTGCATAAGTGTAAGATTTTATTGATTAGTATTAAGGTGATTAATTACAAATAAAGCATGATGGTTTCTCTAGTTAATAAGTCAGCCATCATATTTCCAAATGAAAGAGGACCTGGTAAATTTGTATGTCTCTTATGTGTTCAATAAATATTTTTTATTTTCTAAGTTGAATTAATTTTTGTAACTGTTGTAACAAGTCTATAATTTTTAATTGTCCTGATAAAAGAGCTGTCTCTATGGCAGGAAATAAGTTAACCATATGCTTAATGTCTGTGTAAATGTTATGCTGCTGGCGAAATATGGTTAAAGCTAAAATTACAGCAATAATTTCTTCCTGTTGCTCTGAAATGTCAGATCCCTTTTAATAATAGGGAATGGTCTGTAATGTATACCACTGAAGTTCCATTTGAGAACCCATCAGTAAAAACTGTTAGAGCTCCTTCGAAAAGTGTTGTTACCACTAATGGAAAAATGGTTTTTACCTCTTCCACAAATTTTAATGAAGGATGTTGAGGAACATGAAATTTTATTTGTCCTGTATAATTTAATAATGCTAATTTCCAATTCTCATCATTCTGTAATAATATTTTAATTGTTTTTTATTATAAGTTATAAATATATTATACATTTCTTTCTCAAGTAACTCTCAGGACCTACTCCTTGCCTTGCCAATGAGTTGGCTGCACAAATATACATAAGAAGCTATCATTCTTGTCTGACTGTGAGGCAAGTGAAGCCATTCCAGGACTCCATCTTGCCATAAACATCTTGTATAAGATGTCTTTAATATTATAATATCCCAGTCTTTATTATAGTCCAATTGGACCACTTTTGCTTGTAACTTTTCTTCCACCAATGAATTTTTTCTAACATTATTGGAGTGAATTGTCTCTTAGATTTAGGATTAGAATCCCCTTTTAAGGCTTCAAACAATGGGTGTATTTCTCCTGTGGTAATTTTCAAGTAGGGTCTAAGCCAATTTATGTTTCCTAGTAATTTTTGAAAATAATTTAAGGTTTTTAATTTATCTAGCCTAATACTCATTTTTGTGACATGATGTATTATTTTTCCTAAATAGTTTAAAGGTTTATTATGTTGAATTTTATCTGGAAAATAAGCAAACCAAAGTTGGTTAATTGCTCAATGGTTAATTGTTAAAATTTGTTCTGTTAAATGTTTACTTTCAGCAGCTATTAAAATATCGTCCATATAATGAATAATATAAGCATTAGAAAACTCTTCCCTAGTTTTTTGTAAAGCTTTATCCACAAATTTTTGACACAATGTAGGAGAATTTTTCATGCCTTGTGGCAAGACCTTCCACTGATATCTCTGCCAAGGCCTTTGCAAATTACATGAGGGCACATGAAATGCAAATCTTTGAAAATCATTAGGATCCAATTTTATTGTTTAAAAAATCCTGACAATAAATGATTATTATATAATGTTCTTTAGGAACAGCCACAGGATATGGAAGTCTTGGCTGAAGAACCCCCATGTCATACATGAGGTCTTGTAACAACCTCCATTACCCAGATTTCTTTTTAATTACAAAAATTGGAGTATTCCAAGGGCTATTGGATTCCTCTAAATATCCTTTCTGTATTTGCTCATTTACCAATTATCCTACAGCCTGTATCTTCTCTTGAGATAGGGACCACTGATCAACCCACACAGGCTGTTCATTTTTCCATGATATTGCATCAGCAAACTTCTCATCAGCGGCCCCTATGAAAAATTTTGTACAGTAAAGGAATCTGCAGTAACGAATTTTAGTTCAATGTTTTGCAAAATGTCTCTGCCCCATAATGTAAGGGCAAAGAAGATATAATATAAGGTTGAAAGTTTCCAAATCTATTTTCACACTCCCACTTTAAAATTTTTGAACTTGAGCAACATTGTTAGCCATACCCAATCCCATTAATGTAGATTCTGTCTTCATAATTGGCCAGGATGAGGGCCAGTCTTTTCCTGAAATACATGTTGGGTCTGCCCCTGTGTCCAAGAGATCTTTAATAGGCTTTCTATCCACTTTTATAGTTTTCATGGGTCAATCCTTAGAAATAGATTGTACCCAGGCCACAGTTTCTGTGGAACTGAAACCTCCTGTACCTCGATCTTGTTTTAGGATTTGATTTGGAAGATGGACATAATTTAAAATTAAGATTTGAGCTAATCTTTGATCCATAGGTATTTGCATATTTTTTAAAGACCTTACCGTTACGTTAATTTTCCCTTGGTAATCTGCATCAACTACTCCGAGTAATACCTCAAAGTTTTGTTATAATTTGAGCTTCTACCAATTATCAAGCCCACAGTTGCTTCAATTACAGAACCATAAACTTGAGTTTCTATTAGCTGAACAGCATGCATGATAGAGATGATGTAATCTCTTTTTTCTGCCAGATCAAACCCTGCACTTCCTGGAGTAGCTCTTGGTAAATCCCATACTGTAAATGGAGGAGACAAGGGGATTTAATGGAACTGATCCCGTAGGGGATTTTTGTGTAACAGTATGTGTTTCCCCTCTTTCGTTTAAGGGGCGGAGGGAGCACCCCTCTTCTTGTTTTTTGTCTCATTTTCTTCTGCTGTTAGGAGAATTCTATCCTTATAATATTTTGATCTACACTCATTTTTCCAATGATTGCCTTTCTTTAATCGTGGACAAAGTTCTGGCGCTTTACCCTTTTTATTTTTACTAGGTTTATTTTGCTTTTTTTGAAAATCTTTACTCATGTGTTCTGACTGGCCACATGAGAAACAGACCCCATTTCTAGCCTGAGGTCGTGTCTTATGTAATTTTTGTTCATAAGCACTGAATGATTCTCCTTTCATTGCTGCAGCATATGCCATTACTTGAGTGACTGCTGGTGAGGCATCTATGCATGCTTTAACAATATCTTGCAATGATCCCATCAGTAATTGAAAAGTACTTAATACATAACTTTTCATACTTGTTACCTCCTCCCTCATTTTTCTCACAGTTTTCCTTCTCCTCAATACTTCTCACAAGTTGATATATACATTTCCCATATATTGTCTTGTGAGCATTGCTATTCCATTGGTTTGCCCTTTGTCTTTTTTCTCACCATTTTGTTTTTCCTCTTTCATTCCCTAATTAAGGTAAATGTATACACAAAATACAGGGTACCAAAATTAGGGGGATAAACTATAGGGAGAAAACCCAAAACAAAATAGAAATCATATACTACCTTAAAAACAGCAACAGCAAAAAGAAAAAAAGCCTCTGTTATCATATGCTGGAGTTCATTTTGCTCTGCTTCAGCTTATATTGTAATATATATGCATAACAAAGCCACTGGAAAAGAATCGTTGCATGGACACTATATCATGAAAACAACATTAACTGTTTCTGATGGTAAAGGTGGAATTAAGATTGGTGAATTCACGATTCTGATAAAGGAATTTCAAAAGAGTTTTACAATTATGACAGGCAAATTTTAATTCTTCAGGATTTTTAACAACTTAGCCTATTAAGAAAATTTAAAATTGCCTGGGAAAAGAGGCTTTCATGCAAAGAAATCCATGGAGACTTAGTGGAGAGAGATCAATATGGGTGAAGTTGGCTCATTAAACAAACAAACAAACCAATAAACCTCAGAAAACTTGCTGGAAATCCTGTAGGGTCCCTTGAAAATGTCCTTACCCAGGAAATATATTTTCAGTTTGTGAAACAAGGTTGTAGTGGAATTTAAATCCAAAGTTCTTAAAAAAAAAAAAAGACATCAAAATTTGTGAATTGACCTTTACCAAACTGTAATTCTCTGAAAAATATAGTTTGAGTCAAAATATTTAGAGCGAAAGTGTCCTGAACAATGAAAGAATGTATTGGGTTTACATTTTTCTGTTTGTAATTCTTTCCACAATGTCTTTGCACATGAAGCACTGAAACACAGAAAAAAAATCTGATAGGATAATTCAAACCAATGATTTCACATTTCTATGTCGCTCACAAAAAATAATATCCTTATTAAGATGAGATAGTGAACACTTCTCTTATTACATAAGCCAAAAAATTTTGGGATCAGAAAAGAATTGAGGAAATGAAAAATGTAAGAAAACTCTTTTTAGAACCCGAGCTAAGCATATTGGCTTCAACAGTGGAGAGAGGCCAAAACTTTTTGATATAGATTCTCTTAATATTTTAGTTCCCTAAAGTGATTTTACAGAGCCTATTTGCCTCACTACGATGAAGAACAGATTGAATGAAGACATGAAAATAAATTACACATCCGAATGAGGCAACTTAAAAGAATTTTAAATGAGAAACAATGAAGATGGGGCAATGGGGGAGGCCGTATAGTCCTTCAGATTCACTAAACATGAAGCCAAGAAGCTGTGATTCATTGGAAATCAGGAAAGAGCTAAGAGGAGGACATAGAAGTAGGACATAGAAGCATTGTCCTTTGTAACAGACACTGTCATCCAAGGTATGGATGATTTAACTCTATTCTCCTCGATACATCTTGTTGAACAAATGCAAGACCAAGAGAAAAATAATCAATTGAAATAATTTTGCAAAGAATAACTTCACTTTTCCTGATATTATATCTAAGGAGAGACTTAAGAGAAAAGATAACAAGTGGAGTATACTTTGGTTTCCTCTAAGCATCTTGTTCCCAAAATATATCTTTGAGGTTAGAAACGATTGAACCCAAAAGTGGTGGAATACTTATTTTTGTTGGCAATTGAGACACAAAAAGACTTTCAAGGTTAAAAAAAAGAAAAAAAGTATAGTCAAATATTTGTGATCACAGCTTCTTGGACTGGTTTTTGGAGACAAAGTTTTACATTAGAGTTTGTCCTCATTAACATAGAAGTTGGGTATTCATGACAACCAAATTCAAGAGGGAAGTTTAATGGACTCGCTAGGAAAGTAAAAAGAAAACCATTAGAAAACCCGAAAGTGGTGCTGTAGCTCAAGAGGTAGAGTGCTTGCCTTGAGCTGAAGAGCACAGGGACAGCACACAGGCCCAGAGTTCCAGCCCCATGAGCAACAAAAACAAAAACAAAAAAATAAATCAAATTAGTAACAGAAACTGAGAAAACCTTGATCGTTCATCTTATATAATGGGTGGGAGAAGAAGGGTAACAAGAAATCTAAAGGGTTCTACATCTATGGCCAGGCAAATGTGTTAGTCATGTTCTTGGTGATAAGGATTACAGGTGAAAATGATCAATTTAGGGGAAAAAATTCTCTGATAGTTCTAACTGAAAGATTTAAAAAATTGACCACTACTATTACTAACTTGCTAACTGCTGATTCTGCTTCTGTAAACTTGCTTACGCTAGCATTGACCCTTCCCTTCCCAGAAATGAATGAAGAAGTTTCAGGGACCAGATGCCGGCCCCAGGACAAGGTCAGTGGTAGTAGATAAAGAACAGACAGTACGTGTTCCTCAGTTCCCATTTAGAAATTCCCCAGACAGGACCTTGAGATAATGACCACCTGGCAAGACCACAAGCTAAGCCAAAGGTCAACCAATCATAGGCCTGTAACCATGTAAACCCCCCCTTAAACCAACCATGGGCCAGTCATTTTACAAAGAGTGTTACAAAATTTCCCACGTGGCAAAGTGATTGTTGGTGTATATGGTGACCTTTAAATGTACCAATCATGGGATGCTTTGTGTTATGCATTAATCTTGTGGTTTTTGCCTTTTAAAAAGGGCTTGTAACTGCTGCTCGGGGCTCTCTGTCTGCTCGGGACAGAGAGTCCGTTTGCGCAAACGTCGAATAAACTCCTCTTGCTTATTGCATCTCCCGGCCTGGAGTCTGAGTTTTCTGGGGCGCCCTCCCATTGATGAAAGTATCCTAGGGGACTAGGGTCTTTCACTAACTTTTATATTAAACAGATGCAAAGATTGATCTGTTTAGATATCATCAAAATAACCATGACCATGAATATGAAAAAGAATGATAAAATTGGGGATATTATTAAAGAGAAGAAGAAAAGAAAAGTTATGACATAAGTGTAGCAATGTGAGCACCAGTGTGGACAAGATTGGAAGAAAGAGATAAGGAAACAAAAAAGTAATCGAAACAGATTTACAGAAGAAAAGAAAAGAAAGAATTTGCAGGAAGAAAAGGTCAAAACTGTTACAGAGACATTGAAGGAAATATGCTATTTGGATTTGAAAACTAAAAGGACATAGACAAGTTCAATAAGAACAGTGTTTGGTGAACTGCTAGAGATGTAATTCATATTGATGAAATTTTGACATATGAATGTGAAGCCATAAAATTCTAGATCCATTAATTCAACAGATCCTTTTTATTTTAAATGTTGGGAACAAATGCTTTTATTCTGATCTTAGAAGAACTAATGAGCTCCAAGAAAATGTCTCTAAGAAGCCTTTCAATTCAAATATCACTGTTTGTCTCAAAACGCCTTAAATTCTACATCTTATAATGTTGGCATAGAGTTACACTGTGGAACTTTTATCCGCAGAGAGTGAGTACTACCCTATTGGTTAACATGGACAAAGTACCTTCATAAATAGACTGGGTGTTTGGAAACAAGAAGTGGTAGCTGAACAATGTTCTTAGCAGTTTGTACAGATGAAATGGAAATAGAGCAATCAAAAGGAACATGCAAATAAACAAAGGCACAAAATAGAATGTGCCAAGGAAATGCTAATGTACAATTTCAAATAATGTGCTCAGGTGTGAGGATGTGTTCAAAGTACAGCATCAGACTATATACTTGTATACCTTGAGAAAAAACTGCATTAAACTATTCTGGGATTATCATACAAGTAGAAACCTGTTACACTGACTCTCTAATCAGTCACAACATCATCAATTTAGGGAGTATTTTCCAAGAGCATACTGAGAAAAAGAGGGCTCATCACAATTAGTGTTCAGGTTGAAGTAACGACAATCACATAACGTTTCATATAAGTTTTCAATTATTTTGGAGCATTAAAGTTGGAAAAAGCAAAGTAAATATTTTGCATGTATCTGAATTAAGTGGGATGAATTATATTGGTCTCTCTTTAACTTGGAAGTTATAGGTTATGTTTTTTTTATACTCTACGTTGGGACAATGATCTGCTTTCAGTTATTTTCTTCTCTTCCCCTTCTTTTGCCCTTCCACTTAAAGAGACATACTTGAGCTTGCATTTCTAAATCCTTCAAAATTATCCATACTTCTGTCACCCTCCTATATCTTTCTCAAGGGTATATCTTCTTACTACCATTTTTTTATCCCGTATGATATTGGATATCTTCCTGCCTAATTCAGTGAAAGATACACATTAGACTCATCCATATATCTCAACACTTGTACCACCATAAAATCCTATCCTACTTAGAAATCATGATTTTAGTATGTCTGGGGAGGTGACATCTGTCATTTTTGAATGACCATAATTGATACTTACATGCAAGCATGTTTTAAACCAATATGCCTCTCAGTAGATGAATGAATTGGCATGTCCATTGCGGTGCTGTGGGCTGTGGCGGGGACGAGGAAGAAAAATGGTTGGCTACCCTCAGTTATTAATCCTGGGTCCCAGGGCTGGCCAGATGGAGAGTTTCCCTGCATAGGGTAAGCATCTTTATAGGAATTCTTTATTGTCTATTTTTTATCTATACACTCTTGCCCAGTGCTTTCCTTTTTATATTTAGGGCAAATTCCTGGTCCTCTCTTGTTAACATCAGTAGCCTTTTTACAGTTCTTCTTTATATGTCCCATTTGACCACATCCAAAACATTTTAGATTAGATGGTTTGTAAAGCATTCCAGGCAGTGGGCATAGTTTCAGCAAACAACTGCAAACGCCGGGATTTGGATGTAATGTCTTTACACGCCCTTAAATATGTATTTACATCCTCAGATTCTTTAATAGGCAATAGGGCTCGTTGACAGTCCTCATTAGCATTCTCATAAGCCAACATGCCTAGTAGTTGTTGCAGTGCAGCCTCTCCCACAACAGTATGTTCCAAGGTCAGTGTCAATCATGATAAAAATTCAACATAGTGTTTATTAGGTTTTTGAATTACTTTAGTCCAGGAGCCATAATGCTCTCCTACCAGCCGAATCCTCCCATGCCTCAATACCTATGTCTCATAACTGCTCATGGATCTCTTCAGGAGAGTTCACTTGCATATGAGCATCTGCATATGGTTCTGTTCCACTCAACATAGGACAGGTTATGATCTGCAGGCGTGGATTATTGCTCTGTGCATTTTGTCTAGTCCTTTCTGTCTATAAGTCAGTAAACTACATTTGCCATTGTAGGTATTCTGGTTCCTTAAGCAAGGCTCTACAAAGCATCTTCCAATCCTCGGGAGCAAAATTATCGGGCAAGCCCATTAAGTAATTCCTTAACATAATGAGACTGAGGACCATAAGTCACTGATTGTTAAGTTTACCAATATCATCGACAGCAACACCCTCATATCTGGTTGGTTGAGCTATACCATTCATAGGAGGTAGTCAAATTACAGGATAAGAAAAAATAGGCATTTCTTCATCAAACTCACTGAGCCTTCTGTTTTGTGAAGGAGTGATGCGGTAAAAATTGCTTCCGCAAGCTGAGGAGAGGAAGGCTGTTTTACTTTCACCTTCTCAGATTATCCTTTCACTCTGCTAATTTCTAACTCCATATGTAGTAATCTTGATAAAATCAATTCCATTTGCTCAGACATTCTATTTACGCTTTCAGTTTGTTCATTTTCAGCTTTCTTTACCTCTTGTTTTTTCTCCTAATTGTGATGCAGCCTTATCTATTGCATCCTTAACCTCCGAGTCCAATAGTAAACCTACAATAGAAGGCACTGCCTCTTTCTTTAAGTCCGCTATGAATCTTTTCTCATTTAAAGCTTTAAAAAGGGTATGTAAAGTAGCCTAAATGGACCAAAATCTAACAGGAATCCTTTCCCCTTCTCGAACATCTCTTTCTACAATACTTTACTCAATTCCAATTATCAACATCTAATGCCCCATCAACGGGGAACCAATGATTCCATTCCCTAAATACATTAATACACATTTCTATGTCAAAAGAAGAAATAGTTACACCACAAGCAGCAAGTAAATATTTTAGCATATGTAAGTACGGAGTAGACTTAACTTGTTCCATCACCCTGTAATTAAAAGTACTTACCTGAATATCCCTTCCTGTATTCAACACTGCAGGGTCCCTGTTTGTGTGCCAGTTGTCAACGTCTCAGGCATTGGGGTCCCTGGGTAAGGGTCGCAAAATCACCAGGACACAGGGGTTGCAGAGTGCAAACAGCAAT
>NW_027203920.1:0-48291 GCF_024711535.1 Dipodomys merriami
CAATTAACTTCCCCCCAAAAGACAAATGTTATGGTTAGTCCCATATATGCATTGAGACAGCATCTGAGCTGCAATTTCTACTCATAGGACAAGCGAAAATGAAGACAATAAGAAAAGAAGGTGGAAGCAAGCACATATGAAAGTTTTAAAATGACACAAATGTTGCTGGTCATGTGTGTAATCCTTATTATACAAGAGGCTGACTTCTAAGGATTGCAGTGTCAAATCAGCCTGGGCAGGAATATGCTTGAGACTCATCTTCAGCCACACAGCACAAAACCTTGAGCTTATGGCTGAGGTTGTAAAAGCACCATCCTTGAGTGTAAATGGTAAGATACAGGCCCCAGAGTCAGAGGTCAAGACACAGGACCAATAAAATTATCAAAGAAGACAAGATGAAGAGAAGCTGAAATCTGAGGATAATGGTTCAAAACTAGCCCATGCAACAAAGTCCATGAGCCTTTTTCTGTGTGTGCATCTGTGTGCTGTCCTATGGCTTGAACTTGTGCTATTTTGTACAATGATAGAGCTCCACAACTCCCAGCTTTTCATTGATTAATTGGAGCTAAGAGTCTCATGGACTTCCCTGCCCTGGATGGCTTTGAACCATGATCTTTAGATTTCAAAAAGCTGATTCATGCTGGGCTTTGCTTAAAACTCATCTCCTATTAGCTACCAAGAATTAAAAAAAAACGAGTTGAGCTGTGACTCAAGTGGCAAACTGGGCAATCAATTTCTAGGACAGCACTCAGGGCCTTATTTCAAGCACCAAGACAAAACAAGTATAGCCACAAGTTATATTTTGACTCATGTGGTAAGCCACTAGTCTTGCAAAAAAAGCTCTGGTATTGTATCCAGCCCTGATTTGTAGCCCCAGGACTAGCACATAAACAAAAATAACAAACAAGAAAATTTTTAAAAAGAAAAATTGGAAAAAACAACATATTAACATTTTTAAATGAACAATAGGTGTGTGGTTCATGTGTATAATCAGAGGAATTCAGAAAACTGAAATCTGAGGATCATGGTTTGAAGTCAGACTACCCAGAAAAGTATATTAAAATCTTATGTTCAATAAGCCAGCAAAAAGCTAGAAGTGTAGCTATGGTTGAGTTGTAAAACATAATCCTTGAGTCAAAAAGCTAGTAAACATAAGGGCGCTGAGACTCTAGCCTGAAATCCTAGATATTCAGGAGTTTGAGATATGAAAATCATGGTTCAAAATCAACCTGGGAAGGAAAATTAATGAGAACTTATCTCCAGTTAAACACCAGAAAACCTTAAGTGGTGCTGAGGCTGAAATGGTAGAGCATTCACCTGAAGCTGAAGAGCTCAAAGGCAGCACTCAGACCGAGGGTTCAACTCCACCCTCCTTAAAAATAGGTAAGAAACAGCAAAGAGGCCCAGAGATCAGGTCTACTGACCACAATTAAAAAGCATTGAGGTTGAAGGCAAGAAAGAGCTGAGTAAAAATATTAAAATGTTAGAATCTGGTTGCTCATGCCTGTAGATTCTAGCTACCCAGGCCGCAGTTCAAAGCCAGCAGTAGCAAGAAAGTCCATGAGACTTGTGTATGTAATTACCAGTAGTAGGGGTTGAACTTGCCCTGTTTCACTCAAGTCTAGAGTACTACAATCCCCAGCTTTTTGGTGATTAATTGGCTATAAGAATCTCAGACTTCATCTGGGAAGTTGGCTCAGTGGTACAGAGCTAGCCTTGCATGCATGAGGACCTGGGTTTGACTCATCAGAACCACATAAGCAGGAAAAGCTGAAAGTGTTGCTGCAGCTCAATTGATAGAGCACTAACCTTAAGCTGGAATGCTGATGGATAGCGCCAAAGCCTAGTTTTCAGGTTCACAACCAATGGCAAAATAATAATAATAAAAAGAACTTCAGACTTTGCTGTTCATACTGGCTTCAAACCAAGATCCTCAGATTTCAGCCTCCTTAGTTGTGCTGGGTTCACATGAGACTCTTCAAAAAGAAAGCAGCTGGAAGTTGAGCTGTGGCTCAGTTGGCAGAACCGAGCAAAATCTCTGAGACAGTGGCCAGTACCTAGATAGAGAAAAAAAAAAAACATAAAAAATTTCAAAAATAAATAATAAATTGTAATACAGAAAAAATCATGTTTAATATGATACAAAGGAAACCTTTTTATTTAAGGGCAGCAAACAGGAACATACTCCAAAGTTTCAAAATGACATACTGAGAGTACGGGGAAAAGGAAAAATTTAAAATTCATATAAATATTAAATCCAAACTGACATGACCAAAATCTAATATGATCAGAAACTTATCTCTCACTTGTAATTGCTTAGAAACAATTGTTCCTGCAGTTTCAGCACTAGCATGGGGATTTAGGAAGGACCTCTCTATGAAGCCTTGACTGTATTCAGGGATCTTCTTGCTTTAGCCTCTTGAGTTAGAAATACAGGCATTGCCCTTATTTTAATACACACATTACACTTTAAAACTCAACATCAATATTCAAATAATGGATTATGTGTAAAAGCATGAGTAAACATCCACCAGAGAACCTCTGAGCAATACAATCATAACAGTAGAGGAGCACCTACCACTTAAGGTAGATAATAGAAGGAAGATTTAGCATTTTTTGGATGTGCAGGGGGTTGAACACAGGGTCTCCTGCTTGCTAGGTAGGTAAAAAATTCAGTGATATTATTTCCACACTACTTTGTAACCATTACCTTTGCTTGTGAACTTTCCTTTCAATACTGATGGAATCCACACAATGACCTGCACCAGAAAATTTTTTTGTTTGTTTTGTTTTTGGTCGGTCATGGAGCTTGACCTCTGGGTTGGGCACTGTCTCTGTGTTCTTCAGCTCAAGGCGAGTTCTCTACTGCTTGAGCTACAGTGCCAATTCCGGTTTCCTAGTGTTTTATTGGAGATAATAGTGTCACAGAATTTCCTGCCCGGGCTGGCTTTCAACTGTGATCTTCAGATCTGAGCCTCCTGAGTAGCTAGGATTACAGGTGTGAGTCACCAGCGCCTAGCCAAAGGCCCTATAAACTTTTAATCATTCATTTTTTCCTTATGAAATGATTTAGTCAATATATTTAACATAAATAGACTATTTTGTGTCCATCCATGACAGACATATATTAATTGCAGCCTTTTATGGATGTCATAATTTATGCACACCTCATTTTATAAACCTATTCATCTGGGCCCACATTCAGCAGCTTGTTCTGAGAAGAATAGTAGCTATTTTGCTAGCCACCTCTATCCTCTGCCTTCTCTTACTCAATTTAGTCTTTGGTATCAGTTTGAGTCTGCTCAGAGGGTAGAGCCAGCCTGGGCTGGCTTTGAACCATGATTCTCAGATCTCAGTCTCCTGAATAGCTAGGATTACAGACATGAGACACCTGCACCAGGCCATCATTTCTTCCAAGAACATTTCAGGAGGATGGAATAGTATAGCACCACATACATTCATTAGCAACTGCCCTTTGGTGAGTCAGATGCTCAGACCAAATCCACTGACCTTGATATTGTCTTTGGTGTCCAAAAGGATATTGTTGGACTTAAGGTATTCGTGTATGATTTTGTTTTGGTGTAAGTAGTGAACAACTCTTACAACATATATGACAAGCCTCCTGGCTTCATCCTCATATAGGCGGCAGTATTTTCAGATCCACCCCATGAGGTACCTCTAGTGGCCAGTTCCATGATGAAATACACATACTCTTCCTTCTCCATTACCTGGTACAACCTGATGATGTGTTTGTGCCATACCTTCTTAAAAATGTCCACCTCATTCTTTATCCAATGATGAGGACTCTCACTTCCAGAGTATTTTAAATGCCACGTCCTTGTCTGTGAGGTGGGAATGGGCCAGCTTCACTTTCCCATAGATACCTGTGTCAAAGAGCTCTTCCTTCTGGTATTGTTTGATGATCTCCTCCTTCAAGGAGCTCAAGGATGATTCTTTCTGTTCTTCCATCCTTCTGCTACAATGGCAGGTAGCAAGTCTACCTAGATAAATTAAATAAAGTAAAGGAAAACCCAGAAAGAGTAAAAAGAAATACCAAAATCCAATAACAGCCCGTCCCCACAACCAAAAAAGTCATTTAGCTTTGATTCAGTCCAAGCAAGAGCTCCAAGCTCTGTTAACTGACATAGGTTGGAGCACAGTGGCTTACTGTATATCCTGCATGACCTCACACAATGGAGCAATCACAACCAGGCATCATAGAAAAAAATGGACAAATCAGAATCTGGGCCAGTGAGGTCAGCGAAAAAGTGGACCAATTACAGCCTGCCAGCATTGACACACTAGCTCTTAGGCCTCAAAGACTGTTGCTAAGGAATCCATGTGGCTTCATGTTGCTCTGGTCATTCTCGTGGCATTTCTAAAGCCAGTAGGACAGTGGCCAAAATCCTCTGATTTTCTAGAAGACTCATGAATCTTATAAATTGTTTCTTTGGAGACACTAGCTAATAGCCTCCATTCTTGATGCCCACCTTATTTTGTCTTGTTCCAGCAAAAGCACTGCACAAAGACCTCCGTCCTTCTCAAGGACAACTCTGTCCTACAACTTCCTCCTGAGGGGACAAGTTCCAGGGTGGCTTTGAGCCACCACCCTCACAATTCCCCTTCCTGAGTAGTTAGGATTATAGGCCTGAGCCATCGGTAGGTACTTAGCACATCTCTTACATTTGGAGGAAGTATATTTGTTATAAAGGTGGGTTTTAGATATGTCCTTTTAACACCTTAAATTTTTTGTCCTTACTGTCTAATAGTGAATCTAGTTTCTGATGAGAAATTTGTCTTAATATCATTAAAGATTACTTGTGTGTGATGAGTTGTGTCTTTGTACTTTGGGATGTTTTCTGTTTTTGTTTAATTAGAATGTGTCAATTTGTACGTGTGTAATTATGTTAATTGACTTTTTTGATCTGATAGATTCTTGCATAGAAGGGTTCATGCTTTCAATCAAAATTGGGAAGGTATTGGTTTTTATTCCTTCAAATCTCTGTATACGTATATGCATTATACATGATATATTCACATTGTATATGTGAATATAAATATATGCCTACATGTTTATATTATATATACATTTATATACATATATAGTTTCACATAGCTCCCACTTTTGTGATTGTTTATAGTAGGAAGTTTAGATTGATCCTAGCTACTTCATCAGAGTTAGAGTTTGAAGTTCTCCTCTTTATTTCTTGATAAAAATATGCATTACTTGGCAAGGATATTGAAATAAGTATAAAGCACACATAGCTTCTCTCTCTCTCTTTCTGTCTCTCTCTGTCTCTGTCTCTGTCTCTCTCTCTCATTTCCTGCCTCAGTCAGGTCTCTGATCACAGGGACATTGCTTGTCGGGTTCTTCTAGTGTGCTGTGATCTTCTGCAGTGTCATATTCTGCTTCAAAGGCCACCAGGCCTGCACCTGTAAGAGGAGCTTCTCAAAGGCAGCCTGCATGGGTGCACCTTCCTGCTTCTGTCTTGATGTCAGAGCCCCACAGCTACGTGGGGTGGCCTTAGCAGATGCCCCTGTACCAGGACTGCTGACTGGTGACTGTGGCAGCACAAGCACAGCCTCTTTTTATGACACATCAGAGGTCTGCGTTGGAACGTGGGGGTATTCCCTGGTTGGTGGCTATGCTTGGAGCAAGGCTGGGGGCTGCAGAAGCCTCACTGTGGCCTGACTTCTGGGGCACAACAAATCCCAAGGGTTTCTCTGGGCTCTTTTCAGAATACATGGGCAGATTCAGGAGCAGAATCTGAGCTCAGGTGGGCCCCTAAACACAGGGTGGGCAATGGAGCTGGGTGGGGCAGGGCTGTCCAGGTTGGCAAGGGGCAGATGATGAACTTATATTAGTAGTCTGCTGGCTCCAAAAAAAAAAAAAAACTAGACTTGCTTGCTATCCAGAAATATCCCTCTAAATCTGGTTACACCAGAGAGTTCCATGCTGGTGGGAGGAAACTGCTGTAGACTGCAGTAGATGGACCAGGAGTACTTGGTGCTCTTTGTGGGCAATTCAATGCTGGTCTGGCAGGGGAAATCTGAAGTTTCCATAATATTGCAGATCCAGGGAAGCAAGAGCCCAAGCAGACACTAGGCTTGGCCAGCTGCACACTGGGCAGGGTGGTAGGTGAAATCTTGCTGCATGGCTTTGCAGAGTCCCCTGGCCCACCTGCCAGCACAAGAACCTGCCCAACATCTCCTCAACCATAGAACTTGGAGACAGCATCGCTCACAACATGGACATGCAGTGTCCACCTGGCTAGACGCTGCTTTGTTCAGTGCGAGTCTGGGAGAAGCGGTAGGCATGCTGGTGGAGGGAGCAGATGCCCCTTCCAAGGCATCTGGGGGAAGAGGAGCCCCTGCAAATGGGCTCATGGTAAGGCTAGTCTGTCCTGTCCAAAGACAACACCTCCAGCTTGTATGACTCTTTGGTTGGGTGAGGGAGTCACCCTTTGGGGGCAGTGATATTAGGAGACAGTGTTGGTGAGATTATCCCAAAATTAAACCAAATTTTGAGCTAGCAAACGAGTAAGTCTTGTTGAACTGCCCATGGCAGGTGGAGTTGATGTCATGGCTGCTTCTGTCTTGAATGACCCCGAGGCTTTATCACCAAAAGACATGTGACTGGATGCTGGCATGGAGTCCGATGGTTTTAGGAAATTTATCAGAGAGCCCCACTTGGCTTGTAAGTCACTCAATAGGGCTAACACTGGGTGTGGAGTTTGGGCTTTAGAGCTGGGCATTACAAATTGATCTTTTTTTAATTTTAGTTTTTTTTATTGTGAAAATAGTGTACAGAGGAGTTACAATTACATGGGCAAGATAGTGAGTACATTTCTTATCAAGCATTGTAGCCTCCTCCTTTGTTTACCCTTCCCATCCTTTCCCATCCTCCCTCCCCCTCCACCAATCCTCCCCCCCCCAAGTTGTAAAGTTCATTCTCGACATGACAACTTGTACTTCTCATTGTTGCAATAAGTCCAACTGTATCCTTATATAAACGACTTGTTTTTGTTCTTTTTGAAGGGCTGCGGACACCATCTGGAAGCTGTTAGACATTTAGGATGTGTGATTACATCATGAGATAGGTGTGGGCCTCTGAGCTTCATCCATTGTTTGCAAAAGGGCTGAGCCCTCCAACCCGTATTGTCCTGGTGCCCTCAGGGTGTGGGCTGGTTTCTGGCAGTGAGAAAAGTTTAATGTGTCCTCTATTCTATGAGACTCACTAGGAAGTTCTATTATTGGCAGGGATGATTCTGTCATTGGGAGGTCTGTGTGTTCTCTGAGAAAGGGAATCTACAGATCTCAGAGCACATCTTGGCTTTCTCTCTGAATATTTAGTTTCTGTGAAAGACATGTCTCTGTAAGGCCTAAGTGTTTAAGGTTTCAGATGCTTTATAGGTTTCTAGACATATCCAGGGCTTGTTCTTTTTTATCTTTCAATGACAGCTCTAATTTCCTCCTTTTGTCATGTTCTATTGACCCCTTTGACTCTGGCATAAATGAGGGAAGACAGGCAGGGCTGTTGTGTTGCTAAGGAAAGCAGACAGGGCTGCCTTGTTGCTGAGAAAAAGCAGGCAGGCCTGTTTTGTTACATAGTTTCATTTTATTCCCCGATGTTGGTAAATAAAACCTCCAGATTGGACGTCAGGAGCTGCCCATGATCATTGCTCCATTCCTTTCCCCTGCTCTTACAATATTGCCTTTCTATTTAAATTCATTTTTGTCAGAAACAAAGAGGCAATTTAAAAATCTATATGTAATGTTAATTTTTATTCTTGAATTACTAAAATACATGAAGAGCATGTCAATTAAAGCAGCATAAAATGACAGGTGGCGTGAGCTTGATGACTGTCCCTCTACTCTGTCTCTCTTGCTCTACCTTGGGGTGACCACTGCGACTTATTAGTAATGTATCCCTGCATCTAAACTAAATGTGCACAAAGAACAGGCTATTAAAAAGAGACTTGCCCACAGCTATTAAAGTCCCACAAACTTCTATCTTAGTAGGAGGCCAAATTTCCATTCACACCATGTAGATTCAAACGTCTACACTCAGGTTCACAGACCTGAACCAAGTCTGTGGTGGAACCAGGACTGAAGGTGGTAACTTATTGTTCACTAAGGGAGAAGTTTGAAATAGCTAGAAATCTGCCCTTTGCCTTTGCCACTAAGTCACACTATCAGGTATGAGGACCAAGGACTTACACAGGCCTGTTAGTGGTTACTAGACTGGGTTTTAACTTTTGTAATTCGAAGTTTCTCTTCAGATCAAATATTGGGCCTGCACAACAGCAGACCATGAGGAAGTGATGTCCAGAACTTGTGCGAGTGTCTCAGACTATTTGAATTTGTTTTTACTGAATTGTCATTTTTTCTACAATCCACACCTATGGCCAAATAGAGGCTTTCTTACAGCTGGCTGACTGAAGGCACAACACTGGAACTAGTTCTGCAGACTTGTTCTGGAATATGGCTGTTTCAGTCTTAGATTTAGAACTCTAATCTTTTTCCCCCTCTCTTTTTCCTCCCTCTCTATCATTCAATAAACAATTCAAATAATCATTTGTTGAACAAAACCTTGGAAAATTGTTATAACATTAAACCATAGTGTCCACCCTTCAAGTCTGGCCATTTTGTTAACACAAGTTGAGAACAAGCAAGAAAAACCGTAAATGCACGTACAGATGCACACACCCACACCCACACCTATACCAGATAGACACATACATACAGAAACACAAAAAAATCACAGCACATTTAAACCTTGTTTTTTTTTTAATACTTTAAATACACCAAAACATTTGATGCCATCAGGAAATCACTAGCTCCCCCCCCACATGCACCACACACACACACACACACAGATACACAGACATAGACACACACAGACACAGACACACCCAGACACAGACACACACACACATACAGACACACACACACACACACACACACACACACACACACGCGCACACACACACACACTACCAGTACTGGAGCTTGAACGCAAATGTGGGTAATATCCCGAGATTTTGTAATGAAAGATACCATTTTAGTCATTTGCACCACAGCTCTACTTGTGACCTTTTTGGTTGCCAAATGGAGATAAAAAAAAAAAAACACATGGACTTTCTGCAAAAGTTGACTCAAAACCTTAATACACACATCTCAGAGTCCATACTGATTGAACAAGTTACATTCTCACCAGCAGTGATAGAGCTCCTTTTGCCACATCCATGACAGCATTTGTTACTAATCACATTAAAATATTTTTATTGTCCTTCCTTAGTGCAGTGAGGTGGAATTACAGTGTTGTTTTTGTTTACATTTCCTTTATATTCAGAGATATTGAACATTTCTTCTTGTGTTGATTGGCATTAATTACTTATTCTGAGAAGTTTGTCTTTAGGTCATTACCTCATTTATTAATTGGGATGTTATTTCAGGGTTTATTGGGGGAAATTTTTGTGCTATATAGATATATTTTTTCCTATTAGGATCTCGTTTGATGAATAGCTCATGAAATTCTTCTCTCATTCCATGGGTTTTGTATTTAGCTTGGTATGTTCTTTGTCAGGCAGAAACTTAAGTTTCATGCAATCCCATTTATCCAGTCTTTCTTGGATTTCTTGTGATCATGGATCTTTAGTTAGAAAATTTCGACCTGTGTTGTAGGAGTCATAGTGTTTCCCCTGCCAGTTCTTGTAATATTTTCATGGTTTCTAGCCTTATATTGATGGCTTGGCATATGTGGACAGCATTAATTTAATCTGCCTACAATTCCTTGGTTCACAGACACAACAAAGTTGTACCTTTTCTAAGTAAGATGAGGTGTTTCATGATGGTTTGGAAAGGGGATGTCTACTCAGAAGTGTGAATATGGAAATCATAGGAGGTAGGCTCAGGCATAATTATTTTTAATTACATTTTTAATTGTAAGTACAATGAATCCTAATCTGTGACACTTTTTTATCATCTCCCCCATCTCTGAAACAGCTCCTTCCCCTCAATTTTCCTAGTTTCATTGGATATGCATTGAAAATTGTGACTTCATTCACCTCCTACCCAACTTTCAAGTGCCAGTTTCCTCATTTACATTTTATTGTATTGTTGGATTTTTTTAAAGAATTACACCATTTAAATTCTTTCCAATATATACTGTACTTCATGAAATATATTTAGGTATACGTGCATACAATACTCTGTATGTTTTCATACAGACCAAGCTTCAACATTTGAGAGAAAACATGCATCCTGACTTTACAAAAATTTTTCCAGTTCATCAATTTCTTTATAAATGCAATATTCTAATTGATGAGTAACGTTACTCTGTATATATATATATATATATATATATATATATATATATTTCTTGATTCATTCATCTATTGAAGGTATTTGTGCAATATAAATACCTTGACAATGAACATAGTTGTGTAGGTGGCCTTATTTTATCCTGATTTTTAGTCTTTTGGATAAATGCCCAAGAATAGTAGTACTGAACCACAAGGTAGGTATAGTTGTTTTGTGGGTTTTTTTCAGTGTACTTAAACAAGATTACATTCCCACCAATAATATTTTAGAATCAGTCTTAAATGAGATGGAAAAAGAGATGCAAGTCAAGTGATTCTGTTTTTAGTGTTGTTGTTATTGTTTTTGTTCGGTTGAAGGACCTGAACTCTGGGCCAGGGCACTGACCCTCAGCTCCTCAGCTCAAGGATAGAGCTCACTACCACTTGAGCCACACCAAGACTTCCAGCTTTTTCTGTTTATGTGGTGCAGAGGAATCAAACCCAGGGCATCGTGCTTGCAAGGCAAGCACTCTATCACTGAGCCACCTTCCTAGCCCATCTCAAGTGTTTTGGTTTGCATTTCCTTTATGGCCAGAGATATTGAACATTTTTATGACTACTGGCCAATTTTATTTCTTCTGAGATGTCTTTACTTCGCTTGTTTGCCCATCTGTAATTGAGTTGTTAATTCTTTGCTAGTATAATTTATTGAGCTCTTTGTATATTCTGACATAGACCTGGCAAAGATCTCTCCTTCTATAGGCTGTCTTCAGCTTGCTAATGATGTGCTTTGCCATGCAGAAACTTCTTAGTTTGGCACAATCCCATTTGTGAATTCTCTCTTGGAGTCCAACCATTATTGATGGTGAACTCTATATTCATGCTCAGTGGGAGCCAAGGTTAGCAAGACTTATATTCTTGGAACACTTCGTTCTAGAGTTCAGTGATGGACATGTATGGTTTCCCCATTGGTCAAAATCAAACATTTTTTCTGATTCTTTAAGCCACACATCTAGACAAAGGATACTCTACAACATATATTTTTCTTGTATAGTCTCAAGAGAGGTTGTACTAGTGACTTTATTTCTTTATATTTCTTCCTTAACTCTGTACATCTGGTGTACAATATGATGACTGATGACCACATGGGGATACTGAACATTGTAAATTTTGGTTTATTGTATTGAATTTGCAGTAAGGGATAATGTGCACCATGGAGTTGGAACACTACATACAAAACAATGAGGGGAGCTACTTTTTGTTTGTTTTTCCAGTCCTGGGGCTTAAGCTCAAGGCTTAGATACTGTCCCTGAGGATCTTTTGCTCAAGGCTATTGAGCACTCTACTACTTAAGCCACAGTGCTACTTCCAACTATTTCTGTTTATGTGGCACTGAGGAATCAAACTCAGACCTTCATGCATGCTAGGCAAGCACACTACCACTAAGCCACATTCCAGCTCTTTGGTTATTTTTTAAATGCTGTTTTTTTTCATGAATTTCCCACTTTCTTGATCAGGCTTGCTTTGAACTGTGATCTTCAGATCATAGCTTTCTGAATACCTTTGATCACGAGATACTGGTCCCTGGCAAATGGTGAATTTTAACCTACTTTTGATATTCCTCATTGATGAAATAGCTGAGTAGGTAACATGAAGAAAGGAGAAAGGCAGAGGAAAAAGCAACAGTAGTAGATACTAGAAAAAGAATGGAAAGTAGTACAAAAATTGGCAAAATGAAGTAAAGGTTGCAATTTAATTAATAGCATTAGACCAATGTTGCGTTTTTATTTTACAAACATACAATACTGGTACATTTCATTAACAGTAGGACAATGAGGCGGCCAGACAAACTGGTTACATTTAGACTTTTCTGTATACTAAACTTATGCCAATACAATTTATTGTAAAAAATGTCAACGAGGCCAGGTGTGAAAACCTATACTTGTAATCTCAACTCATAGGAGTTAAATGGGGAGGATTGAAAGTTGTTGTATAGGTTTTAGCAAAACTATGTCTCTGAAATAAAAGAAAGAAAAAAATGAAAGAAAAAAACTCTACTCAAATATTTCATGGGCAATTTTGCCCAAGAAAATGCATTTTTCCCCCTATTGTTAGGTGTCAAACCTGGAAAATTGCCCATTGTATACAAGTCCTTTACTACTTGAGTAATGCCCCAAGCCTTTTTACTTACATGGTGTTTTTTAGTTTGGATGGTTGGGAGTCTTTCTTTCTTTCTTTCTTTCTTTCTTTCTTTCTTTCTTTCTTTCTTTCTTTCTTTCTTTCTTTCTTTCTTTCTTTCATTCTTTCTTTCTTTCTTTCTTTCTTTCTTTCTTCTTTCTTTTTTTGGGGGGGATAGGCCATGATTAGCTGGAATAATCAATATATACCACCTCACCTAATGCATCTCTTATTTGACTGCTCCAGAAATTTTTTAAAAAGAAGAAACACTTCCTAACTAACTTCATAAGCGCAATAACAAAATCAGAATGTATGTATAGTAATTTTACTTATGAAGAGAAAGGCAAAAATTCCTAAACAAAAGAGAATATATGTCAGAAATGGATAGATTACATTTATTCCTTTTCCATTTTTCCTGTGTGTGTTTTTTTCTGAAGATTTAACACAAGATTCACACATGGATATCAAGTTATTCCAACACCAAAGAGCAAGCCTACATACATAGCTACAATTTAGAAAATCTAATGCAATTTATTAAACTAAGTAAAGAACAAAGCCCATATAATCCCAATAGATGCTGACACAGAAGCATTTAATATTTTTAATATTAGTGAAAATTCTGAAACAACGAAAATATCTTTAGCTTAAGTAGAATATCTATCAAGCACTTACAATATTCTTTAAAAATAGCTGAGTCATTTCTGATGCAATCAAGAGAGAAATTTATCAATGATGGCATTTGACAACACATTTGATGTTTTAACTGAGAAGAAGAAGGAGAATGAGGAGGAGGAGGAGGAGGAGGAGGAGGAGGAGGAGGAGGAGGAGGAGGAGGAGGAGGAGGAGGAGGAGGAGGAGGAGGAGAAGAAGAAGAAGAAGAAGAAGAAGAAGAAGAAGAAGAAGAACAACAACAACAACAACAACAACAACAACAACAACAACAACAACAACAAGATCACAGAAGATTGCATAAGATTGCAATGGAAGGAAAATATTGTGATTTGTGAGCAAGATGGCATGGTAGTCTACATAAAAATTCAAACATGTTTACAGTTCTACACTTTTACATGCTTTCAGTTAGTTGGTTACACACGAAGTCTAATAATGAAGAAATTAAAAAATCTTGTACATCTCAAACAAACTTACAATTTAGGTGGTTAGAGTGTAGTTGTGGAGATGGGAGGAAAGGAATTGTAGGGGAAAAACAAAGGAGGAGGCAACAATGCTTGATAAGAAATGTACTCATTACCTTGCTCATGTAACTGGAACCCCTCCATACAGTTTTTTATAATAAAAAATTGTTTAAAAATAGTAAAATAAAAAATAAATAAAAAATAAAAAAATCTATGCAGGGAATTGAAACTTAGTGGTCAAGTATTCACCTACTATCTGTGAAGGTTCCTTGTTAAATCACCTGCAAAATACAAAATAGACCAAAAACTTTAAAAAATGATACAGGAAGGAAAATAACGCACAGGCGTTGGGGCAAGTAAGTGGTTTACTTCCAAAGAAGAAGTAGCAACAGATAATTTTGGAGGTACATACTTGGAATCTAAACATCCGTTCTTTCGTCGTTCAAGTGTTCAATGCTAGTCAGCTAAAAAAAAAACAAAAGCACAACAAAAAACGAGGAGGAGGGACATGACAGAAGAAATAATAATCTGAAACAATTTAAACTTCATCTGGATGGTGGGAAGAAGTCTCTCAGCTCTGTTATTTTCTTTTAAATAAGTTTCTAGCCTTTCGACCATGTGAGAATGCAGCAACAAGCGAACACATTAAAGGCCTGGTGAAGCTGAACTTTCAGCACATTGAATTTTCTTGGTTCTAGATCATGTCCTTCAGAATTTCTGTTGAGTACACATAAGTTTCTCTAAGCTATTGGGACCTTGTCTTAAGGAGTTTTGTTATAGCATCACAATGGAATTGAAATAAACAGCTATACCTCTTTCTCTAAAGGAAGACTCATGGATTTGGCAGTAGGATAGTTCAAGCGGAGGACCTCCAATTGTCTAGGTAGGGGTTCTACCACCTAAGTTCCCTACTCCAGCCCTTGTTCTTCACTTTGAACCTATCAACACATTGCCTTATGGATTTCAAGGATTCTGACGTAAACTATCTCACAGGAAACTATCATGAGAAATGATGATGCTCTATTTTCTCTCACTCCTATAGATGTTAATAACCCACTTCATGGAGATGTATGGCATAGGGCATTTTGCTACAGTATCAGATGATTCTGAAGCGATACCACTATCCTTTTGACATCAGTCATTCTACATTTAAAGAAAAAGACATTGAATATCTTGAGTTAACTGATGAGGTCTTTAAAAGCCAAAAGTTAGAGCAGCTTTTCACATTATGGATGCCATGAAGTACCCTATTGGATTTAATTTCTGAGTGAGAAAACAGCTGTTTTCCATTATCCACCTAAGTATAAAAATTACTGGGACCTATTTTCTTTGCATTTTAATGTTAATGACAAAAGTGCCCTTTTTTTTACTTTATAAGGGGACTCTTAGTATTACATAATTAAATAGTTGTCAAAATTCATTGAGCTGAATAGAGAACATAATTTATATTAAAGTAGTAATTTCTTGCCATTAATACATTGATGTATTTAATTAGCAAATACTGAAAAGGAAAAAAAACAGTATTTCTACAGAAGATTCATCCTGGCAATAGTGACTTTACAGTAGGCTGCCTACTTTCAACCACATGATATTGTTGAATGTGATATTGTTTTAGATCTACTCAAGAGCTATGGGCCTCATCTTGGATTCCATTAAAAACACACCAAAGTGCATACTGATATTACAACTTTTTAAAGATCAGAAATTATTATATGGTACCAAAACACTAAATCAAGTCCATAACAAATAAGGACTTTAATATTATTTTAAGCAGTTGTGCAAGAAGCTTCTAACTCAACAAAGAGGGGCACCTCTTATACTTTAACAACTTCTTTGAATTTTCTCTTTATTGTCAAGATTAAAAAATCTGGATCTACTTTAGTGAGAGTTTCCATTTGAACACTTCGTTATGTGTCACCTGCATCTAGGAATACATAGGATTCCACTTTGTTTTTAGATTGTTGGAGCAAGTTCCAAGACTTGCACATATAGTGAATGGAAGCCACTGGTTGATGTATGCTCCTGCACATGGCCACTGTTCTGGCAGGAGCAGACATAAGGACATGGATACTACTCAAGGACAAAATCTTTGGGAGCAACCCTAGGACCTTGAAGCCAACAAGGACAGAATGAACTTTCTGATACACTTGAAGTTCCTGCAACACTGCCATGGCAGCACCAGTGGCATCACTCTGTGCACCTCACATCCTTGTGGAAACCTTGGCAACAATTCTCCAGGCTCAAGACGAGAAGATCCAGTGGGTTCATTCCAAGCTGTGATTGGTCCATTGCAACCATTGTGAGTGGTCTCTGCAGTCCATTACATTGCTGAGAGTTCCTGGTGACCTGCTGGACTGATTGCTACATTGATAGTTTCCTTTAGGTTGTTGCTCTGGGGTTTTTATTTTCTTAGCTAAGTTTAGGTAGATTTACTCCTTGGCATCTTAGCAGAAAGATGGAAGAACATAGTGAATTATCATCAAGCTCTTCAGAGAAGGAGATTTTCACTGAACAAGACAGTTTGAAGGTGATCATTAGCTATGGCAGGAGGAGATTTTCCCGGAACAATATACCATGAAGGAGGAAATCATTGACTATGGAAGCTATGGATATGTAAATTTGGCCTAGCACCACCTCGTAGTCAATAAGGTTGTAGTGAAAATAATCCTGAAGATGAGAGTTCAACAATTGTTAAATCAAAAATGAGATGGACAGGCCGGGAAGGTGGCTCAGTGGTATATGTTTGCCTTAAATAAATGAGGCCCTGGGTTCGATTCCTCAGCACCACATAAACAGAAAGAGCTGGAAGTGGTGCTGTGGCTCAAGTGGTAGAGCAGTAGACATAAGCTGAAGAGTTCAGTGACAGTGCCCAGGCCCAGAGATCAAGCCCCAGGACCCACAAAAAATGTTTAAATGAGATGGACATTATTAAGATTTTCCATCACCCACACATGATCAGGTCATACCTGGTGAGGGAAATGGATGAGCACAAATACTTGGTAGTGGAACTGGCCATCCAGAGACCTCCTTAGACAAATGTGAAAATCATACCGCCTATTCAAGAATGAAGTCAGGAGTTTATTCAAACAGATTGTGAGGACTGTGCATTAATTTAATGAAACTGAAAATGACTGAAACATTAAATCCAATAACATCGTGTTGGATGACAAAGGCAATGTGACGTTCAATGACTTTGGCATGAGCATAAGGATTTCCCAGGGGTAGTTGCTGAAGGACATATTTGGTATCTTAATTTTGTCCCTATAAAATAGTGCTTCCATGAAAATTACAATGGCTGCAATGTAGATAGCTGTTGCTTGGAAGGCCTCATTTGTATTCTACAGGGATGGCAAGTATCCCATTTGAAAGTATGAATTTTAACCAGATACAGGTAATTGTCTTGGAGGCCACGTACATTTCTCCATTCATCTGTCTCAAAAAGAACCAAATATCATCTTGAAATGGTAAACTGCAGAGCCAAAGCAGAGGCATAGTATAGAACAAACAATGGAGATCATCTCAACCAAACTGAGGGATATTTCCTATGTCTTGATGAGCCACTATGTAATGAGCTAAACCCTATTATTCTTGCACTCTTGTGGGACATGAGGTACAGCCTGCCTGATACACACAAATCAATATTGGACAGGACATTCGATGAAATTATGGTCATCTATGTTTTGATTTTTAAAAGTCTTAAAATAGAATGACAGCCGTGAAATTAAATCAGTGCCTTCAATTGTTTCAGTGTGCCCAACTCCTGCAGACAAATAGTATGTATATACGTATATATCTCACAAATATATTACATATTAAATATATGTCCAAAACTAATTTTATACAAAATTAGGGGACAGTGTTATTAGATTTATCCTTGAAAAAAAGATTAACAAAAAATTAAAGATTGCTCACTTTGGCAGCATATATAAAAAATGGAACGATACAGAGATTAGCATGGCCCTTGTGCAATGATGACTCACATATTTGTGTAGCATTCCTGATTTAAAAATAAATAAATAAATAAAGACAGATAGAGATCCCAGTTTGAAGTGTGAAAGTAAGTGAAAGGCCCAGTCCATAATCATACATTGAATAAATTTTTGTATGTCTTTTATTATAAAAAATACTGTGCAGAGGGGTTACAATTAAATGAGTAAGGTAATTTCCTATCAAGTATATTTCCTATCAAGCATTGTTACCTCCTCCTTTGTTTTTCCCCTACCATTCCTTCTCTCCCACCTCCACGAGTATTCTCCCCACCTCCGAAGTTCTAATGTTTGTTTTTAACGTAGGGCCTTGTACATTGCATTTTTACAATGGGTCAACCTGTATCCCTATTTAAGCATTTTGTGTTTTCCCTAACCCTCTCCAAATTAGAAAAATGTATATACAAGATGCAGGGTACCAGAATCAAATGCAGTGAAAACAGGAGTTATACCATGGGGGAGGTACATACAAAGCAACAAAGAAATCAATTTATAAATATGTTGGAAACAATCACAAGAAAGAAAAAAAATTATCTTGGGGTTCATTTCGCCTAAAATCAACTTGTCTAAAAATTTCTGTTTTTCTCAGACATATACTAGTTATTGCAAATAAGAGAAACCATGGGATCTATGTTTCTTTGGGTATGGCTTATTTCACTTAATATAATTTGTTCCAAGTCTTTCCATTTCCTAACAAATGGGACAAAGAAATTCTATGGAGGCATGGAATTGTGTATATATACCACATTTTCTTGATCCATTCATCAACTGAAGGGTATCTGGGTTGGTTCCATATCTTAGTTATGGTAAATAATGCTGCAATAAACATAGTCGTGCTGGTAGCATTAGTATGATCTTGTTTGTGAACATTTGGGTAAATGCCCAAAAGTGCTAGTTCTGGGTCATAGGGGAGCTCTATGTGGAGTCTTCTGAGGAACCTCCATATACTTTCCAAAGTAGTTGAACACGTTTACACTCCCACAACAATACAGTAAGGTTTCCTTCTATCCACATCCCCTCCAGCATCTGTTGTTATTAGAGTTCTTGATTATAGCCATTCTAACTGTGGTGAGATGGTATTTCTGTTCTTTTTATTTGCATTTCTTTTATGGCTAGGGAGGTTGAGCATTTCTTCATGTGTCTATTGGCCATCCTTCTTTTCTCTTCAGAAAAGTTTCTTTTTGAGTCTTTAGCCCACTTTTTTATGGAGAAGTGGTTTCTTTGAGGATTTGTTGTTGGGAGATTTAATTTTTTGAGTTACAGGTATATTTTAGATATGAGACCCTTGTCTGTTTAATGGCTAGTGAAGATCTTTTCCCAATCCATAGGCTTTCTATTGATCTTGTTAACTATGTCCTTTGCCATGTAGAAGCTCTGCAATTTCATGCAATCCCATTTGTCCAACCTTTCTTTGATTTGTTGTGTTTCTGGGTCTCCATTAAAAAAAAATTCGGCCTGTGCCAAGGAGACCTAGGGTTTCTCCTATTCCATCCTATTCCATCAGAGTGTCTGCTTTGACTCAGAGGGCTTTGATCCATTTGGAATTGATTCTGGTGCAGATTGATATATAAGGATCTAGCTTAAGTTTTCTACAAGTGATTAATCAATTTTGCCAGCACAATTTACTTAAGAGGCTTTCTTCCATTCTATTTTTTTAGCTCCCTTATCGAAGATTAGGTAGCTATATGTCTGTACTTTCATTTCTGCCTTTTCAACTCTATTCCATTGTTCCTGATGTCCGTTCTTGTGCCAGTACCAAGATGTTTTAATTACGATGGCTTTGTAGTAGAGTTTGAAATTTGGTATTGATATTCCTTCATCACTGTTCTTTATGTTAAGGATATTTTTTTTCTATTCTGGGTTTTTTATTGTTCTATATGAATTTTTGGATAGCCTCTTTTAATTCGTTGAAGAAAGGGGTTGGAATATTGATAGGTATTGAATTAAATTGGTAGAAACCCTTGGAAACTATTGCCATTTTCACGGTGTTGATCTTTCCAATCCAGGAACATGGGAGCTTTTACCACTTTATAAGTTCTGTTTTGATTTCCCTTTTCAGGTTTTTAAAGTTTTCATTATAGAGGTCCTTCCCTTCTTTGGTTAAATTAATTCCTAGGTATTTTTTTGGGGGTGCTGTTATGAATGGAGTTGCTTTCCTGATTTCAACCACGCTTTTCTCATTATTGGCATACAGAAAAGCCATTGATTTTTGACGGTTATTTTTATACCCTGCTCCTTTGCCAAATTTTAAATCAGCTTGAGTAATTTTGGTGATTTGCTTTTCTTTTATGGCTAGAAATGTTGAGCATTTCTTTATGTGTCTGTTGGCCATCTTCTTTCCTCTTCAGAGAAATTTCTCTTTAATTCTTTAGCCCACTTATTTATTGTGCAGTTGTTTCTTTGAGGATTTGTTTTTGGAGCATATATTTTTGTGAGTTCCAAGCACATTTTAGATATGAGATCCTTGTCTGTTGTATGGCTAATCTTCTCCTAATCGGTGGGCTTTCTATGGATTTTGCTAGTTATGTCCTTTGCCATGCACAAGCTCTGCAGTTTCATGAAATCCCATTTGTGCAAACTTTCTTTGATTTGTTGTGTTTCTGGGTCTCTATTAAGGAAATTTTGACCTGTGCCAAGGAGACCTAGTGTTTTTCCTATTCTTTCCAGTACTGTTTTCAGGGTGTCTGCTTTGACTCTGAGGTTGACAATTACTTTTGTAAACCGGAACTTGTTTGTTTTTTCCATCTTTTGTGTTCATAGGAGTGTCTGTGTTATGTGTAAACAAGCTGTTCTACAAGGTATCTTTCAGGGTGATAGAGTAGTTATTACATGGCTATATGTATTTTATAATGACATAGAGCTTTCTCGTGACTTACCTACATAAATCTTTTAATGTTATTTAAGGGCCAAGAAGAATGCCAAACTTACATTTTTGTGCCTATCTCCATCCTATTTCTCCCTATTGTCTAGTGGTTTATATAACACTCAGCATAACTGAAACTGGCACATGGAACAGACATGGACTTGATGGATCTTGACTGTGAGATGGCCCCAAGTACAGTAAATATCAGAATCAATGAGATCGAAGCAGTTGTCCAAGGTGCCTAGTTGTATTAACATCCTTGGCTTCCAATGGTCTCACCTGCCTCTGTCAGAAAGCTGTTAATGGTCTGTCACCATCAAAGCTCATACTGAAGTTTAACTATTCAATGTAGCAGTGTCAGGAAGTAGAACCTTTAAAAGATGTTTCAGTCATAAATGGATAAATATTATCTCATCAACTCTCAAGGGACTAACGTTATCACTGTTATCAGTTGTTAAAAGCAACCTATGCCCCTTACTCCCTGTCATTCTAGCACATACCATGATGCTGAGATCCTCTGTGATATGATGCACCCACAGGGCCTTGTCCCATGTGCTACCATGCTATATAGACTATCCAGCTACTACTATTAGGCTTGAAATAGACCTTATATTCCTCATGAAGTATACAGCTTAATTGATTTTAAACAATGACAAAATGGACTGAGATTTTATTCTTTTTGTCTTTTTCATGGAAGTGAGGATTAAACTGAGGGCCTTAAACTTACTAGGCACATAAATTGCCACTTGTGCCTACATGCACCCAACTCTTTTTCTTTCTTTTTCACTTTGCTTTTAATATAGGATTTTGTGCTAACTTCACCCAAGTCATCCTCAGTACCCCATGCTCCTATACCCCTACCTCTTGATATCTGGGATTACATGACTGTGACACCACAGTTTGCCCATTAGACCATACTACTCTTTAGGGGAAAGAGATACAGATTCCTGAGACGTTTATGTGGGTTTTTGTGTCTGCTTGTATGCTTGTGTGTGTGTGTGTGTGTATCTACGTGAACTGTTCTTGATGATTTACTTAGTACTGAGGGTGAATTTTCCTTAAGAATCTGTATTCTTAATTCATTCCACTGAAAAATAAATACTTTTCTGTGTACTAATGGCTCATAACTATAATTCTAGCTCTTCAGAATGCTGAGATTTTGGGATAACATTATTAATATTATCCCAGGTGTTATCCCAATGTTATGCCAGGTGAGCCAGGAAAAGTCCATGACACTCTTATCTCCATTTCCTCACCAGAAAAGTCAGAAATGGGGCTGTGGTTTAAGTAATATTCTTGAGGAAAAAAATAGGAATAGCACCTAGGCTCTTATCAATGCTCAGGACCCATACATAATATCCAGATAGCACTTGTGCTATTACAATGAGCTCTTGTGCTATTGCAAGTCACAATTATGTCTGATGGATTGTCTCTACAGGCCAGTTGCAGTAAAAAAAATTTTTTTGTAGTGCTCGCTTTGGCAGCACATATACTAAATTTGGATCGATACAGAGATTAGCATGGTCCCTGCACAAGGATGACATGCAAATATGTGAAGTGTTCCATATTTTTTTTTAAATCTTGTATTTCTTCATGAGATATGTTCTTTCTGGACCATCTTTATGCCTAATTTTTCTCTCTGGAATGATATTGAAATAGAGAAAATATTCAGTGAGGAATTTGGTTTCTGGATCCCTCCCTCATTCATTATTGACATGTTCTCTCTTTTTATTTTTTGGCAGTCCTGGAGCATGAACTCAGGGCCTGCACACTGTCACTGAGCTTCTTTTTTGCACAAGTCTTGCACCCTTTGACCTGAGCCACAGGGCAACTTCTGGCTTTTTCTGTTTATGTGGTACTGAGTAATTGAACCCAGGGCTACATGCATGCTAGGCAAGCACTGTACCACTAAACCACATTCCAAGCCCCATGTTCTCTTTTTAACATATGTCTAACATGTTTAGCTCTGTCCCATCTCTGAAGCCACAGCCACTGCTATTGAATGTATCCTCAATTTAACTCCTAATTGTGTTTCATTTCCTATAACTGCCGAAATATTTTCCACTCCACCCAAGGAACTATCTTTCATTTTCTTAAATTTCACACTTCATTGGTTAATGTCAAACAATAACTCAACATTACCAGTGTCTGAAATTGAGGACACTTAGAATAATAAATAGCTTTTTTCAATGTTTTTCTTTTTTTTTCAACTCTGGGGATTCAAATCTGGTCTCTGTGCAATCCTTTGCCGCTGACCGGATTCTGTCGGGATGACAGAGGACACCTAGGGGAGGAACTGGAATATGTGGGGAGATGGCAAACAGACAACTCACACACAAGAGGAGTGGATGCTGAGTGCGATTTAATGCAGAGGATAACAGACTTTTATAGCAAAAATCTCCATAAGAAAGGGCAAAAGGTTACATAATCTTGCTGCAGGGCTTCATTCTTGGGTGGTCACCACCTGGTGGCCTGAAAGGGCAAAAGGTTACACAACCTTGCTGCAGGGCTTCATTCTTGGGTGGTCACCAGCTGGTTGCCTGATAGGCACTTGTTTCCGTCTTATCTCTAAGAAATATAATGGGTTTTTATGTTTGTCACCAACTAACCATTACCTTATTTCTATAGAGGCCTTAACTGTCCCATCAGATCTTTTCTGTTCCTTCTTTAATAGTAAACACCAACGAGACTTAGATTTAGCAAGTATCTTAGTAAATGAAAGAGAGTAATAAGAAGTTCTTTCTCCTAAGTAGTTACCTCAGCAATTGCCATACATTCTTTCTGTTCTAGCCATGCCTACAGCTTTTTGCAAATCTCTTACAAACAATTCCTTCTGCTGAAGTGACATTGTGAAACCCCCAATACTTTTATATTTGCTTATGAGTTGTCTACTAGCCTCCATAAGAGGGGTTTCAGGGTAGCACTTAACTCTGGTGAGTTAGTCATATTTTTAAGACACTAATCAGATATTGGAGTCGTCAACACTCTTAAGAAAGAGCTTTGAATAAGGGAACGTTGACAATGAGTAAGTACAATGAACAGCAGAAACAGTAAAAGATTAATAGGCACTCTTCTACAGTGAGGAAAAGAAAGGCAGAAACACATCTTTCCCAGGGGCTTGCCAGCCTTTTTCCAGGAGTAGGCCTCTTAGAAGCCCTATTCTCCGAGGTAGACTTCGGTGATGTCCCAAAACTTGGAGATAGGTTTCTGTAAAGCCCCATTCTCTGAGGTAGACTTCGGTAAAGTCCCAAAACTCAGAGATAGGTCTCTGAAGCCCCTATCTTAGGTCTGATAGATGGTTTCCCATGCTAACCAGACTCCACTGGAGTCGGCGTGGCAATCCTTCAGCTCTTCAGCTCAAAGTGAGTGCTCTGCCAGTTGAGCTACAGTACCACTTCCATCTTTCTGAGTGGTTAATTGGAGATAAACCTTTCATTCCCAGGCTGCCTTTGAACTGGGAGCCTCAGATCTCATCCTCCAGATAGCTAGGATTACAGGAATGAGCCACCAGTGCCCAGATAATAAATAGCTTTTTGGGGGGGGAGGGGGTCCGGTCATGGGCCTGAACTCTGGGTCTGGGCGCTGTCCCTCATCTCTTCAGCTCAAGGCTAGCACTGTACCACTTGAGCCACAATGCCACTTCCGGATTTTTTTCTGCTTATGTGGTGCTGAGGAATCGAACCCAGGGCCTCATGGATGCAAGGCCAGCGCTCTACCACTGAGCCACCTTCCCAGCCCCAATAAATAGCTTTTTATGTGTATCAGGTGATACACAACAACTCAGACCCTTAGGAAGTCTTTTATCTTCCAGTCTGGCAGGATCTAACCCCACTATATGCTCCGGTAGATAACAAAATTTAACAGATTCTACAAATGTAATTAGTTCCCACAAGAGTTGGTATGAGTTATTTCCAAGGTGTGAGTGCAAATTAAGGCCTTTCTAGAAGTCAGTGATGCAAACAGAATGAAGCAAACAGTAAGGAGAATATGTTTGTCAAGAAAGTATGGGGGTGCCTAGGAGCTGACAACAGTGGCTGTATGATAGGAGACCAGAAAGCAGAAACCACAGTCTCACCACCACAGAACTTAAACCCTACTAGGCATCCCGTAAGCTTGTAAGAGATCCCCACATTCTGTGAGAGACTATAGGGTAGTTGCCCCTGCTAGAAACTGAGCAGCTACTATAGACAAACCACACCCAAGTTACCAGCCCAATCTTATATCCTACAATAGTTTGTATTCAGTGGCCAAACAAATAAATTTGTGATAATTTGCCACATAACATGACAAAATAAATGCATATCTCAGATTGCTGGTGCCTTACACCTGTAATCCCAGTTACATAGGAGGCTGAAATCTGAGGATCCAGATTCAAAGGGATCCCAAGCAGCAATGTCTGTGATATTCATTTTGCCAATAAATAGCTAAAACCTGGAAATGGCGATTTGGCTTAAGTTGCTGTTCACTATTGAGCCATGGTTCTCCTTTTAGTTCTCTTTCAATTATTTTCATAAGTTTTAATTTTCTTTACAACGAATGACATTTTTTTTAGATAGTTCTTAGTGTGCTTTTATTGGATTGCTTTGGTATGAACAACTCGGGATTGAACTCATACCTCATTTATGGGAAGAAAGAAATCTACCACCTAAGTCACAATTCAGTTATGGCAGTTTTTTGTTTGTTTGTTTGTTTTTCTTGGTCGTGGGGATTGACTTCTGGGCCTGGGTGCTATCCCTAAGCTCTTCAGCTCAAGGCTAATGCTCTACCACTTTAGCTACAGTGCCACTTCCAGTTTTCTGTGTGGTTCCTTGGAGATAAGAGTCTCATGGACTTTTCCTTCCTGGGCTAGCTTTGAATCGTGATCCTCAGATCTCAGCCTCCTGATTAGTTAGGATTTTATGTGTGAGCCACCACCACCCGGCTATGGTAGTTTTTGTTTTTGTTTTTGTTTTTGTTTTTTTAGGAATTTGAATTTCTTATTTTTGTCCTAATTTAATTTAATATTTTATTTTTTTAATCCCAGGGAATTGAGTATAGGACCCTTTATATGTATGTATGTGCATGCTTCTGTGTACATACGTGCCAATACTGAGGCTTGAATTGCCATAACTTTTTCCAAGCAAGGCTGACACTATACCACTTGAATCACACCTTCAGTATTTTTATTGCTGCTTAGTTGAAGGTAAGAATCTCTGATTTGCTACTTTGAAGGCTTAGTTTTTGGATGACAGTTAAGAGCGAAACTGTGAGGTTTCCTTACCACTTCCGTCTAATATCTACTTAGGAAAAGCTGGAAGTGTCACTGTGGCTCAAGAGGTAGAGCACTAGCCTTAATCAAAAGTAACTCATATACAGTGCCTAGGCCTGACTTAAACCCTGGGTCCTGCAGGTTAAACAAATAAACTCTGAATTGTCTGACAAGTCTAGTTTTAAAACATGATCTTATAGATTTCAGCCTCTGAAATTGCTAGATTTACAGGTTTGAGCCTTTAGTAATGGTGATAGTTTTCTATTATTATTTACAGATGCTTTAAAAAACACATCATGTAGCTAACAGTGGCTCATGGTTATAGTCCTTGATATTATGGATACTGAGAAGCTTGGTGTGAAGTTGGACCTAATGATAGAATGTCTATGAGTCTTTTCTCTAATTAACAACCAAAAGGTTGGATGTAGAACTGTGGCCCAAGTTTTAAAGTCATAACCTTGAGCAGAAAAATTTTATGGAAATTGTTCAGGCAATGCATGCAAATCCCAAGATCAGCACAAAAATTAAAATAAATAGAACATAAAATAATCCTAGGTATGGCTAGTGACAGTTTGCCTAGTTTTCCTAAAATTCTTAGTTTGATAGTCACCACAAAGATAACTGGACAAACCAACAAAATATGTGTCCATAGCCAGATGAAACTTTTGCTTAGAAATCTGCACTAATTATATTTTAAAAAACATTTCTTACACTCTTTAATTTAGAAAATTAGCCCCAAAATAATGCCAGTTGAAGAGAAATTGTATGTGATGACTACTTCAGAAACAATAATTTTTTTAGTTTTTTAAAAGGAGATGTCACGTATTTATCAACTTTTATATATATATATATATATATATATATATATATAATTAGTAAATAAATTTCAACTAAATATTAACTTCATTGTCCTCTAAATTGAAGTGTTGACCTATATTTTATATCAGAATGAGCATTTATTCGTCTCATTTTTAAAAAAGTCAATTTAAATTTTCTATTCAAATTTTATACAAAAAGAATGTGTTTGGTGTTCTAGGAAAGTTCTCCAAAAGTTAATGTAGAGCAGTATGTAGGGCCATTGTGAGATTAACTAGGAATTCTGAGCCATGAAAAACTAAAGGTTTAAAAGTTGAAATAAATACATGTCAGAGAGTTAGAAACAAAACTTGGGTTTCTAGGGATAGACTTTCAAACCCTTTCAATACATTTGGCTGGGTAGATGGTGCTACAGTTGGTAATTTTGCTTCACTCAAAAATCCTTGATGAGGTTTTTGTGTGTAAGAAGAAAATCCCTTTGCTTTCGTATTTATGAACTTCATGTTAAAACTTTAGCAATGGGCCTTCTGTGGCCCCTTTTTAACTGGAAGTATTTCAAGATTTTTAAGACCTCAAAATCCTTTTGTACTCTCAGCCAGGCTGTTTTGAACTATTTACTTTCAAATTTATTAGCATAATCCATTTATCATTGTAGGGAGGAGAATCCTATGCTAAATAAAGTCTACTTGCTAGAGTTGTTTGTAAGTAATGAAGCATTGGGTATTTTGGGGTTAGCCTGTGTAGAGTAGACTGGATTGAGATGACATTTCCATGATTTATAGGTAAAATCACCCTCTTCCACTACAGGTGCAGGATCAAATGAGTGATGGGCATTGGTTTAAGGTTTCTTTTATTTTACTATGTATGAATCTTCCATCATATCTATATCTATATCTATATCTATATCTATATCTATCTATCTATCTATCTATCTATCTATATCTATCTATCTATCTATCTACCTATCTATCTATCTATCTATATATATATATATATGAATCTTCCTGATATGTTGTTTTATAATATTTGGTTTTACATTATGTGAATTATAGTTTTTTTAATTAAATAAGCAGGACATTTGGCCTTAATCATGTAAGAATTTGATTAATTTTAAGAGAAAAAATATCATCAGAATTAAATTAGGTTATCATCATTCGAAAATACATATTGAAAGGATATAAAGCAGAAGAATTTATGGGGTGCTTAATATATTCAGCCTTTCTTGTTTATAAGATTTGTTGTGACCTGATGGTAATAGATTTGCAATGGGTAAAAGTGTTGTTGGTCACTTAGAGTTGTTACTTCATGAGAATGTCTGATGATGTTGAACCCTAGGTTTCTGAGAGGAAAAACACAGATATAAGTCCTCAAAGATGCTGACTAAAATGAATGAAATTCACACTCCATTAATAGGAGGGAAGGGCACCATTTTTTTTGCTGTCTTCAACAGCCAAATGCATTTTTCTCTGTAGGTGATTATCAGCAAAGAGGAGATTGTAGACAGACTCAATTCGTGGATCCTATTCAATGAACAGAATAAGGAGATGTCTGGATGGCTGGTGTAGACAAACAACAATTCTACATACAGCAGACAGCATTATTGATGAAAGGCTTGAGACGTTTCAGAAGGTGAGCCAGCAGTGTCCAGGCAGGTGTAGTTTGAACACCCTTCTCACTGCTGAGAATCTCATGTTACAGGCAAGTTTCCTATAAGGGTTGAAGGGAACAGTTGCTTCTTCTGCATTGGCAAGTCTGATAGGAGAAGGGGCTTGTGTCTCCGGAAGTATCTTGGTGTCTCAGACCCCTGAAGGAGTCTAAGTTATTGCAAAAGAGGAGGGGTCATTTATGATTAAATTGATGATTTCAGTTAGTCACTAGGCCTCAGATGTAATGTAGTTCAGTAACACATGTAACAAGAATTCATGTAGTTAAATGAAACTGAGTTATATCCACTTGTGAATTAGAAGTAAAATTAGAAGTAGATTAGAAGATATCCATGAGAGAAATCAGTGGGGCTGTTGTATCAAGAAAGTAAGAACAAACCATATTTTGAGTTTGTTTAGTGAGCACTTCTTGACTTTCCAACCTTTCCCTGTGAAATTGCATTAACTCTCACATATGATGAGAATTTCTCAATGACAAAACTCTATAAGACGCATCCCATGTTTGTGGCTAAGAAATAAATGCTTTGGGGGCCAGGCACTAACGGCTCAATCCTATAATCTTAACTATTCAGAAGTCTGCAAACTGAAGATTGAAGTTCAAATCCAGTCCAGACAAAAATCTCCCTTTAGTTCTCCAAAACCATGGAAATGTAGCTTTACCTCAAGTTATGGAGTACCTTAACAGAAAAAGCTAAAACACAGTGTCCAGGCCTTGAGTTCATATTCTCATAGTGGAACAAATAAAAAGTAGAAAAGAAAGATGGAGTAATAATGGAGCTTCCTATTTTCATAACTTACCAGGACCACATGGAGTTAATAATCCTTTTAAGTGAAAAGAAGGCCCAGTTGAAGCAAATGAGTAAACAGTTAAAAAGGACCAGCAGCAAGACAAGAGACTTCAAGAGGGATGACAAGCTTAGCAACAAAATCAAGAGCATTCATCTTCAAGAAAACACACCTCTGTAATCCCATATAAACCTTTGATTATTCTCATCGCTATGACCATCCTCTAACGTTGACTACACTTATCCACTAGAGTCACCGAACACAGCGTATCCTTTGTGACATTTCATGGATAAAGTTGCTTGTCCTCATTGTCACCATTTTGTAAATCGGGTAATGAGTTCATTTCTTTTTGGACAGTCTCATCACTTCCTTTGCACTCTCTCTCTGTTTTTTCACCTGTCCCTGTCCACAAGTGGTATAAGTTCATTGTCAACATAATATCTACAGAGAACCACTGCTGCATTTTCTCCCCTGTCCTTCTTGAGTTTCTGTGGCCCCCTCACTACCCATCAATGGATAAATAAGAACAGAAAAATTCCTCTTGTTTCCAATTGCTGGAATTCATTTCAATATAAACATCAGTTGTTTTATGAGAGTGTTAGTCTCTGTCCACAAATCCCAAACACTTATACTTCATGCAACCAGTCATAACTCCCACCATATTCTAAGTTCTACAAAGTAGTTCTTTTCACTTTCTGAGATTCAGAAAGATTAAGTAACTTTCTGGAAATACTGGGCTGAGCATTGAAGCTCACTCTTATAGCTTATATACTTCAGAGAGTGAGATCTGAAAATCATACTTTGAAACCAACCTAGATTGACATATCCATTACATGTTGATCTCCAGATAACCAGCAGAATTGTGTGTTTCAAGTGGTAGAGTTAGAATGACACGAGTCTTGAATGGGAAACCTAAAGGATAGTACCAATATGTTGTTTTTTAAGAACCAATGCGGTCCCATACAAAATCTGACACCACAAACACACACACACACACACACATACACACACACAAAAACACACACACACACATACACACACACTTGAAAAAAGAAGTTAGTAATGAAATCCAAATAGTTTTTGATATATGTTTTAGTATTGCTTTAGTGAGATTTTACTTGGTTGTCTCTACTGATGAGCCACAATTTGAAAACTGTTGAAATGACTACCATGTCCATGCTCAGAGAAATATTCTCCAATTTGTCTTCCTCCTTTTCAGGCAATGATATGTTGTCTCTCCTTGGCCCAGTTTCCTCTTTTGGGACTCAATATCTTAGACTTTTCAGTCTTAATAACCAGGATCATAAGTGGCAACTACTGTACTGGACGGTATCTGCCTTGGGGAGTGTTCAAAATTCACCATTCAGGTTATTAACACTCACCCATGAAAACTCTGTGCTCAGAATTGGGAACTTCTTAGGGCCAGGAATTCAGGAGAAGCACTGTGTTCTACTTCATATTTTTTATTTAAGGGAAGCTTCCATATATTGTCTACTTTAAGCATTGTGTGATGAGAAAGATTGCCTCTAGGAGACAGAAGCACTGTACTAACTGTTCCTCTTAGAACACAGGAGGAGGGAAAAGAAGTTCTGAAAAAGTCATATAGTCTAAACATTGAGCTCTTAGGAACTCAGGCTATCTGTTATCTTACTTTCAACCTAGAAAGTCAGAGCCTGAAAGGGCTTGAAAGCTCCATTTATATTCCTGATCATGGGGCTCCCTTCCCATCAGTCCTTCTGACCCTTTGTTTAGTGGTTGACAGTGTCTCTTTCTTTCTTGTTACTTCATTGCATATTAAGCACACCCAACCATGGGTTTCCATTGTCCTAGTAGATGTTTTGCATTCCAGGACCTTCCTTCCAGGGAACTCTCTTCTTGGGCCTTCATATGCATAGGTCCACAGAAGTGAGTGACTCACAGAATGTGGAACATACTTGCTCAATGATGATCAACTCACAGACTCAGGCAGGTTGAGTTTGGAACCTTTCTGAGAGACCTTAGCCTAGGCACTGTGGGCAACATTGACAGCAATTCCTCAGAGCAATACCACTGACAGAAAGTGAGCCCTGACTAGTCCTTAGTCCTTGACAGTTCTACTTAGGGGTGTGAACAAATGACCATGCCCTTAGGGTATTGCACAGTACACCAATCACTGAAGTCATTTTGAGCCTAGGAGAAAAATCTCCCTTTGTATAGCAGTACACATAAGAAGCAGATGATGCCCCACACTCAAATGCTCCAGGAGAACAGAGTGTATGAGTGTCTACACAGTTGGGGAGTCAGAATCTGAGGGGTGGGAAGGGAAGATTTCAGATATTGCACTATAAAGTAATTATAAGTTTTTGAATTGCTAACCCAACTTCCTTGCTGATCCTTACATTTTGTTTTAGGAAGTGGTGGAATATTTATGATCACAAAATGGAGTTTTTAACCCCAGGCCCAAACTCTAGGTGATCTTGTTAGATCTTCCACATGCCACTTATGCCAAATAAAGAGATGTGGTGGAGGTCAGGAAAGGACATTGATTAGATGTCAGCCATGACAAGACAACACCTTAGCACAACTTCAGAACACTAAGCAATACTCACCTACATTTCTATTCACCCATGTCATTAGGTCTGAGTTGTATCTAGGAGTCCTCAGTACCTTCAGAAAAGGAAGATCTAGGACAGAACCCAAGATTGGTCTGGCATTTTGGACATAAACTAACTTGTTTGATGGAAACCCTGTGTACTGTCCTATAAACCTGTGCATTTACCTTACTACATTTGATTCATATCCCCTCACTAAATTATCTATGATTGGTTCGGTTGCTGCCATAGCAGCTGTCTGGTGGCTCCATTTTGATTTCACTTTATTCTACTGAACCAGTAATGGAGATGGAGAGACTGACCACAGCACATTTGCATGTTTCTCAATAAGCAGTGATTGGCTGGAGAGTATTTAAGATGCTACCTATGTTCTTAGTTGCCTAGTACCACCTTGGATTCCAGAGTCAATGTTGATAAACAGATACAAAAGTTACATGTAGCTTGCTGTGCCGGATTCACACCTAGAGAGGCAGATGAGAAATTGGAAGGGTTTGGTGTGAAAGCCACAGGTTGATACAAAGCAGAATGAAAGGATGTGGAGATGAAGTAAGCTACCTGGTAGGAAAAGGAGAGATAGTTAAAGGTGATGATTACCTAGAGGAGACAGAGAAAGTTTGAAGCAACATTTGGGCCTGTAGATCAAAGTAACACATCTGAGGTAGAACAGTCTTGCTTTCCAGAGCCACAGAAGTTGGAAGAGCAAAAGCAAGTGTTCTTGCCCATTTCAAGGGATCTCCCAGAATGCTAGGGTAAGAACTGGTAGCTTCCCAGAGCACTGCTGCTGAGCACTACACGATCCCTTGCTACCATGATAATTGACGTTGGAGATGAGCAGTGAGATCTGTAAAAGGTGATTGCAGCTCACAATGTGGAGCCTGTTCTGCAGCATTGTGGAGTGTGGGCTCTCAGGATGCTCAGGGAAAAGATCCGAAAGCCAGTGTCAAAAATTGCAATCTATTTGGAGTAGACATTTATGGATGGAACATGCCTGAACGCAACATGCTGATAATGAGCTGCTAGTGGTAGTTCCCTAAAGAATCTAACAGCCAAACTGGAGCTGGAAACAGTGAGCTCTGCACCACATCAGTGTACCATGCCAATTGCTTTATCCTAGTACTGGCTACCCAGTTTGCACACTCACGACCTTTTTAACCTGATTGTGCCACCCTAATCCTTCACAACTTTTACTCTTTCACGTTCTCTTTTCCTCCTTGTCCCTGCTAAACTGTCTGGATATCCCAATCCTTGCAAAGCTGTTGGTGCCACTGCCACTCAGCGATTACAGTCACAATTCCCCTTTCCCTGGTATCCTATTCTCTGCTACTCTACTCTGTTACTCATAATTCGTAACACCATGGTTCCAGCCACCTGGTCCCTGGCAACCTTGTTGCTGATACCCCCTTCCCTAACAAAGCAAGGGAAGAATGGGCACAGCCAGTCGACTTGGGTACTACTGTCTTCTTGTAGGCACATTGGGACAAGTTATTCCTCATGAAGGACTAACTGGAGGTGGAAATGAAAGAGGTTAATCAGAGGTGACTAAAATCTAGAGACATCAACATGACACTGGTTGTTAGAAAAAGAAGGGCCCGAGGTGAATATTAATGGGAAAATAAAATTTTACAAAGAATTTTGGGAATGATGCAATGGATTTAGCTTATTCTCTTCTACTAGTTATCTGAATTATTTTATGACCTAGATATGCAATTGTTTTGCATTTTAAAAATTACATGAAATTGCATATTGATGTGGTACTTATATTAATTTATGGAATAGTTACATAAGATCACGTTAATAATATTCAATATTTTATGTTATATGATATGCTCACCAATCTGCCTTTGTCAATATGAATTGAGCTCTCTATCAATAAATGGAATTTCATTGTCAAATACTAGAAGGAGATTACTGATGCTAGTGCCAAAATGAAAGCTAGAAGAGGAAAATTGAATAAAGCTACATGTTTGAAGGGAGGGTTCAGTAGTAAGGGTTATGATGAAAGAAAAATTCTTCACCATGTAATCTGGGAAGAATAGAATGTGTTTTGTTGAAATACTAGTTTTTTAACCTTAGAAAGCAGAACATTATCTTTATTTTGCTTTTTGGAAACTTTTTAATGATTGGTTTACAAAAAATTATCAATATGACTGAAAATTCACTAATGTGAATGGTCAGATTATCATTACACTCAAAGCTGTCTTGAGAGATAGGCAGGTTAGATTCCTTTGCTATTAAATTAATGGAGTAGTCTTACTTTGGAATGGACAGATAACCCATGACACTTGTTCCAAAACAATAAAGATACTGGAGAAACAAAAAGAAGAAGGAGACCCAAGGCTGCTGAAATGAGCATATTTCCCATTTGGACTTAAAAGGGTTTTTTTTGTACAAGCAATAAGAATTTCATCTTAATATTATAATTCCAAAATCTATGTGCTACAGAATAGCTTTTAAATGTAATATTTAATGCTGTGGGATTACTTGAAGACAAAGTTATACAGAAAACCTTAAATTCCAGAAAAACTGCAATGCTCCAACAAACAACTAGACGAAATATAATTTTAAAATTCAGCAGGTTGTGGGAAGATGGTGTTGCTCTCACAGGTAACCCCATTGTCTCTGACCAAAAGAAGGTCTATTGCCACAGCCACACTTTACCTCAAGAAATCCACTCCAATCAAACTCTAAACACCTAAAGGCTTTTTCTACTAGAAGAGGACTATCCTAGTAGGCAAATAAGAAAAGGCAAAAGAGAAAGAGTGAACGGGACCACTGTGGAGCACCTGCACCACATGCCATGATGCTTTGGGACTTTCTGCAGACTTTAAGCAGAGGAGTGCAGACTTTAAGCAGAGAAGCACCCAAAAGCTGAAGAAAGTGTTCAATACTATACCTATGGAATGTTAGGAGGGAATCTGGTGAAGATCTCCGAGTTGGTGAATGCCTCCTCTAACCTGTCCTCCACCTAGAAGGGCTATGGGGAAGGAGTTAACTTAGTAATACCGCCATCATTACAATTGCCAGAAATTGGCACCATCGGGTAAGCCCCCCCAAATCAGCCCAACCTGCAGCACTGGCAGGATCCCCGTGGGCCCCCTGCAACCCTGCACAAGGCCTCCAGGAAACCAGAGCTGTAGCCAATCCATCGTTCTGTGCTCTAATGGCCAACTGCTCTGGCTATTGGGCTTTCTGCTGAGACCTGCTCGCTCCCTGCTGTCACCCTGCACAGACCCCAGGCTCTCAGCTGCTTCACCACCAAGCTTCTGCATGCATCTCTGCCAACACACCTAGCAGCCACAGGCAGAAATCACCAAGACTGCCCTCCAGTGTCTGCCGCCTTCCACTACATCTGCCACAGACCAGCATGGCTACCCCCTCAGTCCACATCAGCCTGCCGCACCAACCCCTACCCAGTCCTCCCAGTGCCAGGGCTCCCCACACCACCACATAGGAGAGAGAACCTTCAGCATCAGCAAAGCCATCCCCCACCTGGATCTGCTAACACCCAGACCCTCTGATTGAGAACCATCTTATCCACCATACCACAGGCTCTGTGGTGCAGCACACCACCAGCTACAGATCTTGTGAGTAACACAACTGGATCCACGCTCTGTGAGTGGTAATTTTTTGAGGGATCCCAAAGCCCCCTGACACAAGCCCACTTCCAAAAGGGATGGATCACATCAAAACTGAGCACAGACATAAGCTCTGTTCCTAAGGCTCTTGTGGCTACCTGGCAAAGCCTGGGAACCCAACTCCAGGCTTATGATAGCAGTCTACAACCCTGAAACCCTCCAAACTCCCTGCCACCAGGCCTGAGAATGGAAATCTAGATAGCAGGCACCCTCCCCAATCAAAAAGACATCTGCTCCCAACTAAGCCACAAGGAAAGTGGACTACAGCAAGGCATACGAGGTTCCATCAGGAATCTGCTCTGAGGACTACAGGGAGATTAAAGCTCCCCCAAAGAACCTGAAAAATCCATTCTTTAGTATTTTCTTCTTGCTTTGGTTTTGCTTTGTTAGTTGTTATGCCTGATCATTTGTTGTTCACTTGTATTTCTATGTGTTACTTATGTGTATTGTGATTTAGGATTTGCTATTCCACTTAAAGTTTCTATTTTTCATTATTATTTGGTTTCTTCTTCTACTTTCCAATTTGCTAATTTGTAAGTTTTTTCCTTTCTTTTCTTCTCACTCCCCCTTCACCTCTCTTTCTCTACCTTATACTACTACTCCATCAAGGCTACCCTGTCTAACTCTATACACAAATAAGGCCTCCTTCTATGAGAGTAAAAAATAATTACAGGAGTTAACTTAGATTAAGCAACTTTCCAATAATATCTGGATGATCTTTTTCTAATCTCAGCAAGTCCCCAATATATATACATCTATAAATTCTTTTTCTTATCTTCATCTTGATCTCTAAGCTACTTGCTACATAAGCTTTCTTGGAATTATTTAAACCTTTTACACTCAGTAACAAGTATTTATTCTCCTCCTAGTACATATACCCTTCCCAAAGCTGTTCTTACCCCTCTACTATCATTATACCCAAGTTCTCTCCTGAACTTAAATCTGTATCTCTCCAATCCTAATCTTTCACTTCTCCATCTGATCCAGCCCATTGATCCCTAATGATTTATATCTGACCCAACTTACAGTTGGTTCTATATTTGACTACAAAATTGGTTCCATTTGCCAACTTTGAGTACAAGGAGCCCATTTTGTTAACTTTAAGGAGCAAACTACTTATTAGTCAAACCTATATTGTCTCAAAAGTTACAATTATATGCAATCTCAACCCTGAAGCTAAAATATCCCTCTGCAAGCAAGGAAAAAGAGAGCTAAACAGGAAAACACCTAACCTTACCTCTGAAACCCTAAGATCTACAAATCTACATGACACCAGGTTGATTCTGGTCCTAAAAGACTGTCCTGTTGTACCAGTGTGGTTCTTGTCTCCAAATGGGTAGAACTAACTGCAGAAACACAAGAAAAATAGCCAATAAACAAATCCCACCACTATCTCCACATAAACAAGCTACATAGCAGTCCCAGAATGACTTAGAAGATAATGATCAAAATAGATTAAATGCATGGCTGGTAAACCTGCTGAATTAAAATTTGGACACCCCACATGGGGTTATCAGAGAATGCGAAGAGGCCAACCAGAAGTTAGTAGATGACTTCATGGCCCCCCCAAATAAAAAGATAGAGGAACTCCAGCAGAGGGAGAAAGAATCTAATTAAAAGATAGGAACTCATATTAAGGAGTGGAAAAAGAAGTCAGATAATCAATTCCAGAAGGTAAGGTAATCTATTCAAGGCTTGAAAGAAAATCTTAATTAGAAGCTGGGCACCATTAAGAAAGACCAGCAAGAAGGAAAGGAGTTAAACACCAAAGTAAAATGTCTTCAACCTAGAATGGAAGAGGACAAAGAAAGAATATCAGTAGCTGAAGACAATTTGGACTCCATAGAGAAAGAGCACACAATTATTCATAACAAAATTAAGAATCATGACAGATCACTGCAGGAAATACAGGATACATTCAGAAATCCTAATATGAGAATAATAGGATTACAAGAGGGCTTGGAGAGGCCAATGGATTAGGAAATGCATTCAGCAGAATCCTAGCAGAGAACTTCCAAAATATAAAAAGAACAGGCCTGTCCACATACAAGAAGCTTTTAGAAAACCAAATAGACCAGAACAGAACAAGTCATCCCACCTCCACATTATAATCCATAACCGCTCAATAGCCACTAAAGAAAGAATTCTTAAAGCTGCCAGGGAGAAGAGAACAATCACATATAAAGGTAACCCAATCAGAATTACCTCAGATTTCAAAGAAGATACTATGAAAGCAAGAATGTGCTGGAAAGAGATCTGCCATGCGTTAAACTCAAATATCTACCAACCAAGAATAATCTACACAGCTAACCTCTCATTCACAGCAGGACAAATAAAAACCTTCCACAGCAAGGAATATCTGATGCAATATATCACTACCAAATCAGGTCTTCAAAAATCCTCAAAGACATTCTAAATATAGAAAACCAACAAGAACAGAATATATGCAATGAAGCAGTCCACAGAGAAATATGAAATCACAAGACCAGCCAAGGCACAGCTTCCCCCCCCCCCCACCAAATGAATAAAATGGTAAGGACAAACACCTCTCAGTCCTTCAGGAGGATATTATGATCCTAAATATCTACTCACCAAATAACAGAGCACCAAAACTTATCCAAGAAAAACTACTTTTATTCCAATCTCACATAGATCCAAAGACATTAATTGTTGGGGACTTTATCTCTCCTCACTAGAGAGATCAACCCGTCAAAAACTCAAGAGAAGAACATCGGATCTTAGAATCTGTATAGATCAACAAGACTTAACAGATATTTAACAAATATGTCACCCAGCAGCATCAGATTACACCTTCTTCTCAGCAGCACATGGGACATTATCCAAAATAGACCACATTCTAGGCCAAAAAGCAAATCTGTCCAAATTTAAAAACATTGAAATTATGCCCTACATTCTATCAGACCACAAGGGAATAAAATTAGAATTCAACATCAAAAGCCACCAAAGGAAAAACTGTATCACATGAAGGCTGAACAACACACTCTTGAACCACCAGTGGGTATTGGAAGAGATTAGAAAGGAAACTCAACTGTTCATGATATTCAACAAAAATGAACACACATATTACCAGCTCCTCTGGGACACAGCAAAGGCAGTACTCAGAGGTAAGTTTATAGCTCTGAGTTCCTGCATTAACAAATTGGAAAGATCTGAAACTCACAACTTAATGAGGCACCTAAAGCTCCTTGAAAAAAAAAACAAAAGCTAAACCCAAATCCAGTAGATGGGAACAAATAATTAAAATTAAATCCAAATTAAATAAATTATATTTTTAAAAACTATAGAAAGAATTGACAAAACAAAGATTTGGTTCTTCGAAAAAATTAAGAGAATTGGCAGACCCTTAGCAAATCTTATGAGAAAAATGTAGCACACACCCAAATAAACAAACTCAGAAATGAGAATGGAAACACCACTAAAGAAACAGCCAAGATTCAGAATATACTAAGGGCATATTTTTCAAACCTTTAGGCTAGTAAGTTTGAGAATCTGAAAGGTATGGACAAATTTCTAGCAAATATTGACATGCCCAAACTAAACCAAGATGATTTAAACCAACATAACAGAAATAGAAGCAGCAATAAAAGACCCCCAACCTTTGCCAGGCACCAGTGGCTCACACCTATAATCCTAGCTACTCAGGAGGCTGAGATCTGAGGATCACAGTTCAAATCAGGCCCTCCATAAAAGTCCATGAGACTTTTATCTCCAATAAAACACTAGAAAAAAACCAGAAGTGGCACTGTGGCTCAAGTGGTAGAACCCTTGCCTTGAGCTGAAGAGGGCAGGGACAGCGCCCAGGCCCAGAGTTCAAGCCCCATGACCGACAAGAAAAAGACCTCCCACCAAAGAAAAGTCCAGGACTGGATGTATTTACATCTGGATTCTACAAGGCCTTCAAAGGAGAACTCACACCAATACTCCTCCATCTCTTCAATGACATTAAAAGCAAAACATCCCTATCACACTCTTTTTATGAATTAAGCATAATCCTCATCCCAAAACCAGGCAGGGACTCATCAAAGAAAGAGCACTATAGACCCCTTTCTTTGATGAATTTCAATGCAAAACTTCTCAATAAAATCTTGGCCAATCGATTTCAACAACTCATCAAAAAGTCATACACCAAGATCAAACAGAATTCATTTCAGTGATGCAAAGCTGGTTCAATATAAACAAAACAATTAATATAATTCATCATATCAACAAGAGCAAGAATAAGAACCACATGATTATCTCAATAGATAAAGAAAATACTTTGACAAGATCCAACACACATTTATGATGAAGGCTCTGGTAAAACTAGGAATTCATGGAACATTCCTCAATACAATAAAGGCTGTATTTGATAAACCTACAGCCAGAATTACACTTAATGGCGAAAGGTTAAAACCATTTCCTCTAAATTCAGGGAACAATACAAGGATGTCTACTTTCTCCAGTCCTCTTCAACCTAGTATTAGAATGCTTAGCTAGGGCAATAAGAGAAGATGCTGATATAAAGGGGATCCAAATAGGGAAAAATGAAATAAAACTCTCCCTCTTTGCAGAAGACATGATCTTCTATTTAAAGAAACTAATAGAAAAAAAAAACTAATAGATTCAACTTCCAATTACTTGAGCTGATCGGAAATGTTTGCAAAAAAGCAAGGTATAAAATTAACCCTCAGAAGTCAATAGCTTTCCTGTATTACAATAATGAGAATAGCACAGCTGAAATTAGGTAAGCAACCGCTTTTGCAATAGCCCCACAAAAAAAATACTTAGGAGTTAAGTTAATAAAAGAGATGAAGGATCTGTATGAGAAAAAACTTTAAAAACCTGAAAAAAGAAATTAAATGAGAACTAATCAAGTGGGAAAACCTCCCATGCTCCTGGATTGGGAGGATTAACATCGTGAAAATGGCAATACTGCCAAAGGCTATCTACAAATTCAATGCGATACTTATCAATATCCCAGCTTTATTCTTCAATGAAATAGAAGAAGAAACCCAAAAATTGTTTCCCTTATTTGCAATGTCTAGTATATGTATGAGTCAAGTGGAAAAGGTCAGATAATGTGATGTTAGGAAAATGAACCCTTAGATATGTATTTTAATGCTTTTTTATTTCATGCATTTCTTTCTAATGCATTTATAAGATTATCTCTTTGTTGCTTTGTATGTCCCTCTCCCACAGTATAACCCCTGCTTTCACTATATTTGATGTCAGTATAACTAGTGGAGGAGATGGGGAAAAACAAGTGGTTTAAGGATACAGGTGGACCTGTTGCAACAATGAGAAGTACAAGTTGTCATGTGGAAATGAGCTTTAAAACGTTGGTGGGGGGAGGGGTGGGGGAGGATTGGGTGGAGGGTTAGGGAGGAGGCTGGGAAGGGATGTGAAGGGTAAACAAAGGAGGCTGCAATGCTTGATGAGAAATGTACGCATTATCCTGCCCATGTAATTGTAACCCCTCTGTACAGTATGTTCACACAAAAAAATTAAATTAAATTAAAAAAATAAATAAATTCTAAGCTCAAAAAAAAAGACACTGAATAGCAAAAACAATCCTTAGTTGAAAAAGCAGCACTGGAGGAACATAAATTCCAAATTTCAAAACTCTACTACAAAGCTATAGTAATCAAAACAGCTTGGTACTGGCACAAGAACAGAACCGAGGATGAATAGTTTAGGACTAAAGTCCCAGAAATGAACCCACATACCGATGGCTACCTAATTTTTGATAAGGTGCTAAAGAAATGCAATGGAAAGAAAAAAGAGCCTTTTCAGTAAATGGTGTTGGCAAAATTGTTTAAAAACTTGCAGAAAACTAAAGCTAGGACTGTATATAACACCCTGCACCAGAATCAACTCCAAATGGATCAAAGACCTTGAAAGAAAAGCAGATTCCATGGAAACATGACAGGAAGGAATAGGAGAAACTCTAGTGTTCCTTGGCACAGGCCAAATGTTTCGTAATAGAGACCCAGAAGCAAAACAAATCAAAGAAAGGTTGGGCAAATGGTATTGCATGAAACACCAGAGCTTCTGCAAAGCAAAGGACATAGCTAGCAAGATCAACAGAAAGCCCATGGATTGGGGGAAAATCTTCACTAACCAAACAATAGACAAGGGTCTCATGTCTAAAATATACTTAGAACTAAAAAACTAAATCTCCTAATGACAAATACTCAAACAATTAACAAATTAGCCCAATTAACAAATGGACTAACGACTTACAGAGAGACTTCTCTGAAGAAGAAATAAGAATAGCCAATAGACAGATGACGAAATGCTCAGCTTCCCTAGCCATAAGAATTGCAAATCAAGACAAAGCTGAGATTCCACTTCACACCAGTTAGAATGGCTATAATCAGAAAATCTAGTAACAGATGCTGGAGGCAATATGGCTAGAAGGGAACCCTACTGTATATTTGGTGGGAGTGTAATCTTGTTGAACCACCCTGGAAAGCAGTATGGAGGTTCCTCAAATGACTCCACATTGCCACGAGCTGGTGGCTCACGCCTGTAATACTAGCTACTCAGGAGGCTGAGATCTGAGTATCGCGGTTCAAAGCCAGACTAGGCAGGAAAAAACATGAGACTCCTACCTCCAATAAACCATTAGGAAACTGGAAGTGGCACTGTAGCTCAAGTGGTAGAGCACTCACCTGGAGCTGAAGAGCTGAGGGACAGCGTCCAGGCCCAGAGTTCAAGCCCCACAACCAACAAAATAAAACAAAACAAAACAAAACAAAACAAAAAAAAACTCCACCTAGAGCTCCATTATGACCCAGCAATACCACTTTTGGGCATTTACCCAAATGATCACAGACAAGGTAATACCAAATCTACCAGCACATTCATGTTTATCACAGCATTATTTACCACAGCTAAAATAGGGAACCAACCCAGATGCCCCTCAGTAGATGAATATATCAAGAAAATATGGTGGGCTGGGAAGGTGGCTCAGTGGTAGAGCGCTTGCCTTGCATGCATGAGGCCTTGGGTTTGATTCCTCAGCCCCACATAAGCAGAAAGAAAAAAAGCCAGAAGTGGCGTTGTGGCTCAAGTAGTAGAGCACTAGCCTGGAGCTGAAGAGCTGAGGGAGAGCACCCAGGCTCAGAGTTCAGGCCCCACGCCGGACCCAAAAAAGAAAAAAAGAAAAAGAAAATGCCATATAAATATATATAATTGAATTCAATGCCTCCCTCAGATAGAATGACATTGTCTCAGTTGTTACGAACTGGAAAAACTTGCAAAAAATTATATTAACTGAAGTAAGCCAGGCCCAATGAAACATAGTTCCCATGCTTTCCCTTGTTTACAATGACTAGTACATGTCCATTAAAAGCAGAGAAGTTCAAAGGCTATGTACCTAAGACCACATAAGATAATGTTAAGCAAAATGTACCCCAAGACAGGAACACAGTGTTTTTTTAAATCTTTCTTGCTAGTGTTTTTTAATGTACTTAAAATGCACTATGTGAAACTTTTGTATGTTTTTGCCCCATGGCATAACCCCTTTTTTCACTGGATTTGATGCTGGTGTTCTGTACCTTGTATATACACTTTTGTAATTTGGGGAGTGGAAGGGATATTGGGGAACGTGGAAATGAGGATGCAGGCTGACCCATTGTGATGACAAGTTGTACAAGACACTATGTTAAAAATGAACTTTACAATGTGTGTGGGGGGTAGGCAAGAGGTGTTGGGGAGGTGGGGAGGGAAGTGATAGTAGAGGGAAAACAAAGGAGGAGGTAACAATGCTTGCTAGGGAATGTACACATTACCCTATTTATGTAATTGTAACACCTCTGTACATTTTTACCATATATATGCATATACATATATATTCATATATATATTAAAGAAAATGAACTTCACAACTTTGATGGGGGAGGGGGTGTAGTTGTGAAGGTTGGAGGGAAGAGGTGGTAGGGGGAAAACAAAGGATGAGGCAACAATGCTCAATAGGAAATGTAGTCACTACCTTGCTCATGTAACTGTACCCCCATGTACAGCATTTTTGCAATAAAAAACTTACAAAAAATAACTCATGTTCCAAAGCAAGCCCTAGCAGGGAAGTCTTTCAGACACTGATGTCCAACTAATCACCAAAAAACAGGAAAGTGGCACTGTGGCTCAAGTGGTTGAGAGCTTGGCTTGAGCTGAAGTACAAGTTAAACGACCAATAAAAAGAAAAAAAAAACTGAAAGTATCAAACAACCTGAAGATGTTGTCAAGAACAATGAGTGCAGCATTATGCAATTACATGGTTTAGTCACTTGCAGCCTAGTTTACCAGGGGAGATGGTGGGTGGTTTGTGTGTGTATCAAAAGCTGCAAAATTATTTTGTTTTTTCCCAAGGAGGGAGGAAGGTATGAATGGAGGAGGGGAGAAAGAGTTTGGTGGCCTTTTGGTTCAGTGATTGCATTCTGGAGTCAAATTCACAGAAATTCCACTTGTAATCCTACTTGCACAGCCATCAAAGAAGTCATGCCATGGAAGTGGTCTGTGTCCTGTTTTTGGCCAGGTCACAACCACCACTGGGTAATCCAAGTCCAACTTTAGGAACAAGATGCCTTGAAGACACCTGAACCACTGGGCAGGTGGACCTAACCACAGCCAGAAAAGACAGAAAGTGCCATGCTGAGGGAAGGACCGGAGATATAGACTGGGCAGAAATGTTTTTGTGATTCTCATTTTGTAATATCACTTTGATTCTATAAAATAAACAATAGATTTTAACTTTCTTCCCTCCCTTTGGATAAAGCTTACAAAAACACTGTCTCTAGCCCCTAAGACACTTAGCTCTCAGGTCTGGCCAATCATTTCCAGGATAGTGAATTACTTAATTGAATTTTGAACACATAAAACATGCATATAAAACTAGCATATTTTGATCTTATGAGAAAACAGCCTTGTTCCTCTCTGGTGTTATGACTAGTGTGATAATGCTCACTCAGGTTTATATCACTGTGCAATTATTGTTCCATTTGTTTAGTAAACAGTTTTTCAGGACAGGAGGAGAATATGGGATACAAATTTTATCTGTACTTCTTGTGGCCTGGCAATAGCTTCTCAGACTGTTTGCAAGAAGAAACATGACTTCATATAGGCCAAATAAAGAAAAAGATGCACATCTGCCACAGAAGCAGTGCCACAGAAAGACAAATGAGAAAACTCATCCAGGCTCAGAGCAAAGCAACAGGATGGGTTTTTCAGGTGCGTGAAAATTTATGAACATTGTCTTTCTTACCATGGAGAGATCATTCAATGCTGGCATTTACAATATGTTCCAGGACTCATATCTGTTTATGTCTGTTTCCTCTGAAGCATCTTTGATAATGACAGAAAGGAGAATATTACAATGGCACCTAGTTATGTTTTCTGCACGAGATTTCATCTCTCTCCCGAAATAAGTTAGGGTTGTAACGAATGACTTGGATTTCCTGAGAGAAATTCATGTTTATTTCTTGTTTCTATTAAGGTTATTAAATGAATAGATTAAATTTGTAAGATGTTATTATAACAAATATGAAATAATGATTTTTAGGTTACTAGTAGGCACCCAGTTTCCTTTTAGATAGAAAATATTTGGCTGGCTTCCAACTAAAATCTTTACATCTAAGCCTCCAGAGTACCTAGGATTGTAGGAATCAGTCACCTCTCCTGGCTGAGACAAATATTTTTGGTAAGGAAAATCACTATGATATGGAACATGAGGCATGAAGAATGTAGACTAAAATGGAATATTTTGAAAACATTAACAAAACTGAACTTACAAATTTGCCGGCTTCAGTGAGGAGAAAAATGAGAAAGAAGTTATAGAGGCAGACAATCAGAGACTAAAGAGAAGTTAGTGAATATTTCTTTGTTAGCAGAGCTGCGGAAGATTTCGTTTAAAAAATTCAGCTTGATGTAGTGGTACATGCCTACAATTTTAACTACTTAAGAGCTAGAAACTGGAAAATATCAGAGGTTTGCTGTTGGTATGGTAAAAATATAATACTGGGACTTCAATATTTAAAACAAACTGGTGCCACAGAAGTAGGGGGATCAAGGTTTGAGGCCAGTCTAGATAGTTAACATGAAACTATCTGAAAAGCAATCTAAAACTCAACGAAGTGCTAGGATGAGGTCCTGAGTTCAATCCCTTCTCCTGAGAAAAGGAGACAAGAAAAAGGAAAAAGATTATGATATAATTTTCAAGATATTTTCTATGCAATTTTCGGCTACAATTTCTTTCTTCAATTGCCTTAAAGCTTTTGTGAAGTCATTTACACAATTGAATACCATCATTTGGGGAAATCACAGAAAATTCTTTGCAACGAGTTTTGTAACAGAACAACTCTGTAAATCCAAGTTCAATGACCTGAAAATGAGAGGTAATGGTTTCATGAAAATGTACTTCATAGCTGTGTCAGAATGTGAAGAAGGATTTTGTTGATTTTATATTAATTTTTAAAATTAGGGTAAAATACTTTGGTATTTGGGATACACTTTTAAGCAAGGTTTTAAGCAAATAAAATTATGGTTGAGATTTTTATAAAAGCTATAAGACAACTGTTTCATAGCTTTTTATAGAAGCTATTCAACAATTGTTGGATAAATCCCAAGAATGCCAATATATGTTCTGTATCATCTGATGGTGTTACATATTTCATCATGTAGGGTTAGGAGAATATTATCTTCATTTTCCAAATACAGAAATGAAGGCAAGAGGAGACTTGATGTGTTTCTGAAGGCTGATGTGTAGATGACAATTAAGACTAAGCAGAAACCAGAATCCATGGCTCAATTTCAATTCATGACTTGCAAACCCCGTGACTATACTAATACCTAAAACTTTTGTGCTAACTAGGTGACATTGGACATATTTTTTAGAGTTGTCATGTGTTGCTTTTTTTTTCTGTGAACAGGTAATAATATTGGTGTTTTCTAGAATTAAAGAATATACCTTTTGTAAGGTGTTATTCAATAGAACATGAAACAAGAATTCCATGAATTCTGAAGTTCTTTATGCATTTTTCTTAAAATTATTATTGGAAGCATCATGATAGTGAAATTATTTACATTCCTTCCATTCCAGAAAGCATTATCTGAACACATTTGAGAAGAATTTCTACAACAGTCTTTTAATGTATGAGTTTCTTCTTAATTGGGTTATTTATTGGCATATTCGTGTGTTAAAGAGTTCTTTATATATTATGAATAAAAGCTATGTGTCAAGAACTTTATATTTTGTTTCATTATGTTAGCAAATATGCCTGCTATATATTTGAATACAAATGGATGACATCTTTACCTGATTTCAGAGCAACTGGGATAACTTTCATTCTTATGCAGTACTCTTTATCAGGTCAAGAAAGTTCCCATATAATAATTTTGACAAATTTTTACCATTGTGCTATTTTGAAAAGGGTAGATTTATTTTAGGCTCACAGCAAGGAATTGCCCTGTGACCTGTCTCCTGTACAGCATCGAACCCCTGTTTGCAAACTGCCGATGATACTAGAAGCAAATTTTTGCTTGTTAGGACTATCAAATTTTTGGCCTAGGTACTCATGATGCTTTGCCAGGAAAAAAATCCACACATAGAAATTAGATCATCACAACTCTTTGAATTGGCATGAACAATACATATTTGTATTCTTGATATGAAATATCTTAATATAAAATAGTTTGTCACAAAGCATAGTTTGTGACAGAATAAACGTAAGTATATCACCTAGAATCTGGGTATGATTAGTACACTCTAGAGAATTTTCTCATACTTTCAGACTTTTCATAAACATAAATAATAGAAGCCAAATAAAGTGGTTTATACCTATAATCCTAGCTACTCTGAAAATGAAAGTGTGCATAGTCACAGTTCAACGTCAAGCTGGAAATCATACAAGAGACCTCCATTTCAATCAATAAAAGCTGGGTGTGCCAATGTGTGGCTGTCATCCTACCTACGTTGGACATAAAACTATTAACTTCACTATCCAGGTATCCTGGGAATAAACCAATGCAAAATTCTGTCTCAAAAACAATCAAAGCAAAGTTTGCTGGATGTACCGTGATTCAAGTGGTAAGGTGCCTCCCTGGCAAATGCCAGGGTCTGAATTTGAATCCAAGTACTTACCAAAAAAAATTAAAAGTAAACAATCTGAAATAATTCTCAAAATAACTACTCACTTAGTGTAATTATCATATGTATTCTCCAAATAATCGTGTAGTGAAGGCAGAGAATTAAATAAGCCAGATCAATATAAAACTCGAGAATCATAGAATGGCTAAGACGTCAGCTTTCCGATCATTCAATGTCTGGATCTTACTGTTCTTAGATCCACAATCTTATGGAAAAAGAAAAAGAATGTATAAGTCCAATACATTTATTTACACCCTTCATCCAGTTTCACATATCGAAATCCTATCTCAAATGTAATGTTACAGAAGTTGTGTGTACGTGGATGGTAATTAAGTCATGGAAGCAAAACTTCATGAATGGGAATTAAATAAACAAAACCAAATAAATTTCACTCCTGATCTTTAATACAAGGCATTACTCAGAAATAAAATATCCTGACTATGCTGGCATTGTAATCTTGGACCTACAGGCTCCAGAATGCAGAAATAAATTTGTTGTTTATAAGCAATTCAGTTTCTGGTAATTTGTCAACATAGTCAAAAGGACTGACAGTAAGCCAGCTGAAAAGGACTGTTGTGGCTTCTTTCTTTTCTTTTCTTTTTCCTTCCTTCCTTCCTTCCTTCCTTCCTTCCTTCCTTCCTTCCTTCCTTCCTTCCTTCCTTCCTTTCTTCCTTCCTTTCTTTCTTCCTTCCTTCCTTTCTTTCTTTCTTCCTTTCTTTCTTTCTTTCTTTCTTTCTTTCTTTCTTTCTTTCTTTCTTTCTTTCTTTCTTTCTTTCTTTCTTTCTTTCTTTCTTTCTTTCTTTCTTTTGTTCTGGGGCCTAAAATCTGGACCTGGACACTGTTCCCCAATTCTTCAGCTGTAGACCAACGCTTTAACACTTGAGCCTAAGCCCCACTTCCGGCTTTTTCTGCTTATGTTGTGCTGAGGAATCGAACCCAGGG
>NW_027203921.1:0-48282 GCF_024711535.1 Dipodomys merriami
TCCATTTCCTAACAAATGGGGAAATGTCATTCTTTCTGATGGAGGCATAGAATTCCATTGTGTATATATACCACATTTTCTTGATCCATTCATCTACTGAGGGGCATCTGGGTTGGTTCCATATCTTAGCTATGGTAAATAATGCTGCAATAAACATAGTTGTGCTGGTAGCTTTAGTGTGGTCTTGTTTGTAAACATTTGGGTAAATGCCCAAAAGTGGGATTGCTGGATCATAGGGGAGATCTATGTGAAGTCTTTTGAGGAACCTCCATACTGCTTTCCAAAGTGGTTGAACAAGTTTACATTCCCACCAACAATGAAGTAAGGTTCCTTTCTGTCCACATCCCCTCCAGCATCTGTTGTTATTAGAGTTCTTGATTTTTGCTGTTCTAATTGGAGTGAGGTGATATCTCAATGTTGTTTTGATTTGCATTTCTTTTATGGCTAGGGATGTTGAACATTTCTTCATGTGTCTATTGGCCATCCTTCTTTCTTCTTCAGAGAAGCTTCTCTTTAAGTCTTTCGCCCACTTATTTATTGGGCAGTTGTTTCTTTGAGGATTTGTTGTTGGGTGGTTTAATTTTTTGAGTTCCAAGTATATTTTTGATATGAGACCTTTGTCCGTTGTATGGCTAGTAAAGATCTTCTCCCAATCGGTGGGCTTTCTATTGATCTTGCCAGCTATGTCATTTGCCCTGCAGAAGCTCTGCAATCTTATGCAATCCCATTTGTCCAACCTTTCTTTGATTTGTTGTGCTTCCGGGTCTCTATTCAGAAAATTTCGACCTGAGCCAAGGAGACCTAGGGTTTCTCCTATTCCATCCTGTAATGTTTTCAGAGTGTCTGCTTTGAGTTCAAGGTCTTTGGTCCATTTGGAGTTGATTCTGGTGCAGGGTGATATATAAGGATCTAGCTTTAGTTTTCTACATGTAGTTAACCAATTTTGCCAGCACCATTTACTGAAGAGGCTGTCTTTCTTCCATTCTATTGTTTTAGCTTCCTTATCGAAGATTAGATGGCTATAGGTCTGTAGGTTCATTTCTGGGTTTTCAATTCTATTCCATTGGTCCTGAGGTCTGTTCTTATGCCAATACCAAGCTGTTTTGATTACTATGGCTTTATAGTAGAGTTTGAAATTTGGTATTGATATTCCTCCAGCAGTGTTCTTTCCGTTGAGGAGCGTTTTTGCTATTCGGGGTCTTTTATTGTTCCATATGAATTTTTGGATTGCCTCCTCTATTTCCTTGAAGAATGAGGGTGGAATTTTGATAGGTATCGCGTTGAATTTGTAGATAGCCTTGGGAAGTATTGCCATTTTCACGATGTTAATCTTGCCAATCCAGGAGCATGGGAGGTTTTGCCATTTTTTAAGTTCTGTGTTGATTTCCTTTTTCAAGATTTTAAAGTTTTCATCATAGAGGTCCTTCACTTCTTTGGTTAAGTTAATTCCTAGGTATTTTATTTTTTGTGGGGCTATTACAAATGGAGTTGCTTTCCTAATTTCAGCCACACTTTTCTCATTGTTGGCATATAGAAAAGCCATTGATTTTTGGGGGTTAATTTGATAACCTGCTACTTTGCCAAAGTTTTGAATCAGCTTGAGTAATTTGGGAGTGGAGTCTATGGGATTCTTTAAATACAAGATCATGTCATCTGCAAAGAGGGAAAGTTTTATTTCTTCTTTCCCTATTTGGATCCCCTTTATGTCTGCATCTTGCCTTATTGCTGTAGCTAGGCATTCTAATACTAGATTGAAGAGAAGTGGAGAGAGTGGGCATCCTTGTCTTGTTCCTGAGTTAAGAGGAAATGGCTTTAGTTTTTCACCATTGAGTATAATGCTGGCTGTAGGTTTGTCATATACAGCCTTTATTGTATTGAGGAATGTTCCATGGATTCCTAATTTTTCCAGAACCTTCATCATAAAGGGGTGTTGGATCTTGTCAAATGCTTTTTCTGCATCTATTGAGATAACCATGTGGTTCTTATTCTTGCTCCTGTTGATGTGATGAATAATATTAATTGATTTGCGTATATTGAACCAGCTTTGCATCCCTGAAATGAATCCTGTTTGATCATGGTGTATGATTTTTTGGATGAATTGTTGAAGTCGATTGGCCAAAATTTTGTTGAGAAGTTTTGCATCAATGTTCATCAAAGAAATGGGTCTATAGTTTTCTTTCTTTGATGAGTCCCTGCCTGTTTTTGGGATGAGGGTTATGATGGCTTCATAGAATGTGTTTGGTAGTGAGCTTTCTCTTTCAATTTCATTGAAGAGTTGGAGGAGTATTGGTGTGAGCTCTGCTTTGAAGGCCTTGTAAAATTCCGCTGTAAAACCATCTGGTCCTGGACTTTTCTTAGCTGGGAGGTCTCTTATTGCTGTTTCTATTTCAATGCTTGATATGGGCCTGTTAAGCTGGTTTAACTCATCTTGGTTTAGTTTTGGCATGTCAATATTTGCTAGGAAAAGGTCCATTTCTGTCAAGTTCTCAAACTTATTAGCATAAAGTTTTGAGAAGTATTCCCTTATAATGTTCTGAATCTTGGTTGTTTCCGTGGTGATGTTTCCATTCTCATCTCTGATTTTATTAATTTGGGTGTGCTCTCTCCTTTTTCTGATAAGGTTTGCTAAGGGTCTGTCGATTTTGTTAAGTTTTTCGAAGAACCAACTCTTTGTTTTGTTGATTCTTTCTATAGTTTTTTTGGATTCTAATTCATTTAATTCTGATTTAATTTTGATTATTTCTTTCCGTCTACTGGATTGGGGTTTATCTTGCTGCTCTTTTTCAAGGAGGTTTAGATGTGTCATTAAATTGTTAGTTTCCGATCTCTCCAATTTGTTGATGTAGGAGCTCAGAGCTATAAACTTTCCTCTGAGTACTGCCTTTGCTGTGTCCCAGAGGAGCTGGTAATTTGTGTGTTCATTTTTGTTGAATAGCATGAACATTTGAATTTCCTTTCTAATCTCTTCCATGACCCACTCATGATTCAGTAGTGTGTTGTTCAGCCTCCATGTGATACCGGACTTTCTTTGGTGGCTTTTGGTGTTGAGTTCTAATTTTATTCCCTTGTGGTCAGAGAGAATGCAAGGTATAACTTCAATGTTTCTGAATTTAGACAAGTTTGCTTTGTGGCCTAAAATGTGGTCTATTTTAGAAAACGTTCCATGTGCTGCTGAGAAGAACGTGTATTCTGATGCTGCTGGGTGAAATGTTCGGTAAATGTCTGTTAAGTCTAGTTGATCTATGCAGCTGTTTAGATCTGCGGTTTCTCTGTTGAGTTTTTGCCGAGTTGATCTATCTAGTGGGGAGAGTGGTGTGTTAAAATCCCCAACAATTAATGTCTTTGGATCTATCTGGGATTTGAGGGAAAGTAGTGTTTCTTTGATAAATTTGGGTGCTCCATTGTTTGGCGAATAGATATTTAGAATTGTAATATCCTCCTGAAGGAGAGATCCTTTAATTAGTATGTAGCGACCTTCTTTATCTCTTCTCACGAATTTTAATTTGAAGTCTATTTTATCTGATATTAGGATTGCAACTCCCGCCTGTTTATGAGGGCCGTTTGCTTGGTAGATTTTGTTCCAGCCTTTAACCTTGAAAATATGTTTGTTTTTACGGGCAAGATGTGACTCCTGCAGGCAGCAGATAGAAGGGTCTTGTTTTTTAATCCAACTAGACAGTCTATGTCGCTTAATTGGAGAGTTCAGTCCGTTAACGTTAAGAGATAGGACTGAGAGGTATTTGGGAGTTCCTGCCATGTTATCCACCTTCTTGGGGGCTGTGAAAACTGGGTTCTTCCTAAGGTTCTTGGATTCTCCGTTTGTGTGCAGTTTCTTGGCCTTTGTTGCGTTCTTGTTGGTTTTCTATGTGTAGGACATCTTTAAGAATCTTTTGCAGGGCTGGTTTGGTGGAGATGTATTGTTTCAATTTTTCTTTGCTATGGAAGGTTTTTATTTGGCCTTCAGTTATGAAGGAGAGTTTAGCTGGGTACAGTATTCTTGGTTGATAGTTGTTTGTTTTTAGGGCATGGCATACGTCATTCCAGGCTCTTCTTGCTTTGATTGTCTCTGCTGAGAAATCTGAGGTAATTCTAATTGGTTTCCCTTTATAGGTGATTAATCTTTTCTCCTTGACAGCTTTAAGGATCTTTTCCTTGGTCTGGGTTGATCCTGTGTGGATTATAATGTGACGGTGGGATGTCCTATTCTGGTCTGGTCTATTTGGGGTTCTAAAAGCTTCTTGTATCTGAATAGGCCTATCTTTTTGTATGTTTGGGAAGTTCTCTGCTAGGATCCTGTTAAACAAATTTCCTAGACCATTAACTTCTGTTTCTAGGTGCTCCTCTACACCCATTATCCTTAAATTGGGCCTTCTGATGGTGTCCTCCAGGTGTTGGATAGACCTATCATATTTCTTGGACTTGTCTTGGATGGTTGTATGTTCTTTCTCTATAATATCTAGGCTGTCTTCAATCCCTGAGATTCGATCTTCTGCATGGTCTAACCTGCTGTCAAGACTCTCTACTTTGTTTTTTATCTCTTTTCCTTCTACTTGGTCAGCTTTGATGGCTTCAAGTTCTTTGTTGAAGCTCTGTTTTAGGTCTTGTATGAATTTCTTTACTTCCTTAATTTGGTGTTCAGTGTTTGTTCTCAAATCACTTAGTTGATTGGTTATGGTTTCTTTGGACTCCCATTCCTTCTGTTGGGTTCCATTCAACATTCCCTTTGTGGTCTCCCTGACTTCCTTCAGCTCTTTGTTAATGGATTCCATGAATGTCTTTAGTGATCTTTGTGTATTCTCTACCTGGTCTCTTAATTCGTGAATTACTCTTTGATTAGTTTCCTCCCTTCTGTGGGATTCCTGCAGTTCTCTTTGAGTGTTCTCTGCCTGCTCACGCCATTCCTCCCTTTCTCTTTGAGTATTCTCAAGTTGTTCATGCAAATCCTGTATCAGTTTTTGAGAAGCTTCCTCACGCTTATGATATTCCTGTATAAACTGCTGGGATGCCTCCTCTCTCTCCCTATCACGCTCATACAGAGTCCTTTGTACATTGTCAAACTTCTCATTTATCATGTTTGCTATTAGTGTTTGTAGAGCTATTTGGGAACTCTCCTCTGGGTTATTCTTTATCTGTTCTAATCCCTGATTATCAAGGTTGGGAATTGAGATACCCGAATTTGCCATTTTTCTTGTGTTTTTCCGGCTTACTCGGCCCATTTGAGATAAAGATTGCACCAGTTTTGTGCTAGAACACTATCTTAAGGCAACCATCAACCAAAGTTTGCATTTGTACAGTCAATAGTCTACAGATACAATCTAGTTCAACAGATACATCTATTCAACATCAAACGACTATATGTTAAAGGACTTCGAACCGCAGAAAAGAATTTGGAAAACCAGAAATTATTAGGATTAGTGAGAGATGTGGGTAAAAAATAGGAATAGATTGGTGTGGGGAGGCACAAGGAGAGTTAACTATGTCCTACTCACAGTGCAGGAAATGGGTTGGGTAGGATGCAAGTAGAGAGAGAGAGAAAAAGAAGAGACGGAAAGGGGTATAAAGAGAGACCAGAAAAAGAATAGAAATGTAAAAATTAATGTTATTATAGAGGTTAAAAGACCGTCTATTTAGAGAGGAATGTGAATATGTTCAGAGAAGGGGAGGGACATTGAGGAGATGTGAAAAGCTTTAAGGGAGAAGAAAAGATCAGAAGTTCAGTAGAGCTAGATAAAAAACAAAAAGATAATTAAGAAAGAAAGAAAAAGAGAAAGAAGACAAGAAAAGAAAGGAAAACTCTCATTCACGTAATTCTGAAATAAAAATTATAAGATGAGAAAAAAAAGTTACTGGAAAACAATTATTTTTTCAGAAGAGGCAAAAATTAAAGATTGATAAAAGTTTTAGAAGGGAAAAAATTTATATACATATATATATATATATATATATATAAGGTAACAAAAAACAAAAAACAAGCAAAAAAAAGAAAAGAAGAAGAAGAAAAAAAAGAGAAAAAAAAAAAAGAAGAAAAAAAAAAAGAAGAAAAAAAAAAGTCTTTTGATTTTTTTTTTTTTGTTTTTTTGTTTTTGGGGGGGGGGAGGAGTGGGAAGAATCCTGTATCTCCCTTTTGTCTGCAAACAGTCTCTTGGAGTCTCTGGTCAGCTTGAGGTCCTGTGGCTTGATTGGTTTCTTAAGTCAGTTGGTTGGAAGAGGCAGAAAAATGCTCTGCTTTACCCAAGATTTTGAGATCCCCCTCCCAGGTTAGTTTTCTGGGAGGGTGGTCTGCTTTGAGAGTCACAAAAGAGGGGGATGTGGTGATGAGGCTAGGTTCTGGGTGGAGTTGAGGCCTTTCAGCTAACAGTAGCTTTTCCCTGGGGCTATTTTGTGATAACTCACAGCGCCCAGCCTGGAGCCATTCTCAGGGTTTCTGTTTTTCAATTGATTGTGGTGGCTGTTAGAGGGAGGGGCAGCCTCTGGCTCTGGTTACCCAGTGAGGCTAGGCTGGCGCCTGTGCTGGGTGACTTTTCCCTGGATGGAGCTGAGTCTGGCAGGTCACTTCGGCGTTAAGTTCTTGTGACCTGCTAAATGACTCATTTTATTCCAAGGCCTGAGCTGAAGCTAGCAGCAACTCCGAGCTTTGTCGGTATCCAAGATGGAGATCACCGGTGCTGGGGGGGGAGGGGTGGCCTTCCTTCCTCTGCTCCCTGAGGAGTGAGGATGTCGGGCTTGTACTCACGCTGAGTCTTGGGTCCTGGGTCGTCTCTGGTGCCGAGTCTTGGATCCTGGGTCGTCTCTGGTCTGCAAGCTGCAGGGTGAAGATGTCCGCTCTTTGTTGGTTCTTGCTGGTGTTGAGTATAATCCGCTCTGCCGCTGCGTCTGGCTCCTTCGTCCCGGACTCTCTGTGTGAGCGCTCAGGTATGGCCCCCGGCTGTGGTCTCTGCCGCTTGCGACCCTGTCGCCGCCGCCGCCGCCGTGGCGGCTGCTGGCGACCACTTGCCTTGGCTTCCCCTCTCTTGTCTAACTCTCTGTCCTGTGATGGCACACTTGGTGTGATTCTCTGGCTTAGGACTGTTCACTGGAACTCTAAAGCTGCTTTCTATGCGAGAGCTTGTTCAGATTCCAGCTTCTCCTCCGCCATCTTCCCGGAACTCCCTCCAGTTTTTTTTTTATAATAAAAATTGTATGAAAATGTTCTTATGTCTTGGTAGTGTAAAAATATCAGGAACAGAATAATGAAGGAATGTTGTAGACTGAGGTGAAGTCCATATAAAAATGTGCAAAACTGATGAGCGGTATATTGTGTTTTACATCATTTAAGTTACATTGAAAAAATAGGGAAGACCTAGAAGAATGAATTCTCTTTTTGATATCCTATCATAGTTCCTTAGCAGGATGAACTCTTTCCTCATTGTTGTAGAGGCATCATCAGATGAGAGGAACTGATTTTTTTTGTTGGCTTCCTTACATTTATTTGTCAGTTTATGAACTACTAGTTTATGTCTGAGACAAGAAGAAAAGGTCAGATAAGTTGATGCTAGATGAAATGAACCCCAAGATAAGTAGTCAAATGTTTTTTTTCTTTCTTGCAATTGTATTTAACATATTTATAACATGATTTCTTTGTTGCTTTGTATGTCTGTCCCCCACGGTATAATCCCTGCTTTCATTGTATTTGATGTTGTTATAATTTGTGGAGTGGAAGGGCAAAAACAAACCATTTAAATACTGATATAGGTGGACCTATTACAACAAGAGTTGGACAAATCCTTATGTTGAAAAACGAACTTTCCAACTTTGGAAGGGTAGGGAAGGTAGAAGGATGGGAAGGGGAAACAAAGGAGGTAGCAGCAATGCTTGATAAGAAATGTACTAATTGCCTTGCCAATGTAATTTTAACTCCTCTGTACAGTATTTTCACAATAAAATTTTTTAAAAAAGAAACTAAGGGAAATTAGACACACAAGCTTTGGAAAGTGTAAGGTCTGCTCCTAGATGGCAAGCAGACTCCACCCTCCTCGCAGCAAATTTTGTACCCAGTACTTGCGTTATCTAGGCAACTGGCACAAATGGAAGAGGTCACATCTGCATCTGCTGAGGTGACATCTGAATTTGATGTGGCCACAAATTTCTCCGCCCATAATTTAGATAAGGTCTAGCTCAGGCCCAGATGACCTTTCTCTGCTCTTTTATAGCTCTTTCTCATCTCTTTCCTTCTCTTCTCTTTCCCAGGTCTCTTCTCTTTCCTCGCTCTCTCTTTCCCACCTTTCCCAGATGCTCTCTATTCTAGCTCTTTTCTAGCTCTTTTCTAGCTCTTTTCTCTCTCTTTCTCAGCTCTTCAAGCTCTCTTTCCCAGGCCTTTCCCCACCACGTTGAGGACCAAGATGGTCTGGTGTCAGCTGGAATGATGAATAAACCTACTCCTTACCTGAATACCACGTACATGCTGCTGTTCTTCCTTAGCTAACTCTTTTTAAAATCCTAACAGAAAATGACCATTTAGGATGAATGATATTTGATTTTACAATCAGAAAAATGTTTAAAAAATTATATAGATATAAAATACTCCAAAAGATTTATTCTATGAATCTATCCCTTGGAACAAATGATACGAAGTTGATTAATGTAATTTACGATAATACATATATTCACATACCTATTTATGTTCACATAAATTTCACTTAAACAACAATTAAATGACTATATTTCTACCATCTACTTGGAGTATACTTAAATCTCTAAAAATGACTATGCTGCTGCTATAAACAGCAATTCCCCAATTGTCCTCCACAGAGGGCATCCACAGCGTACTTTGTGATAGGGCCAAAGCCTGAGTCAAGAAACTTCCCAATGGTGCCCAGTGGGTAAACTGTTTTGATTTGGTTTAAAGAAAACTAAAAAGAAACATTATTAATACCTTGCTCTTTCGTGATGTGGAGACCACCTATGAGAAAGAGTTCCTACCTTGCTCTTCAACACAGTTGTAATGAAAAAGGAAGGGACAAGACTGTGAACTTACGATGCACAGAGTTGAGTGCCATGCACTGGGAGTCAAGGCGGACCATTAGTCGAGAAACAAGGAGTTGCAAGTCTAACCCACAAGACACGGCAACATCAGGCAGGCCATAGGCAGTGACGGTGAATTTGTAGCCCCATTCATTATTACTGCTGTCAGAATGAAAGAGCACCATCCTTAAACGTCACGTTCTAGAGAGAAAAAAAAGTCATGTGGTCAACAAGATGGAAGGAGGCAACAACTCAGCAGTTAAGTATATTCTTTGTGACTCAAAAAAATCTTAAAAGCGGTCTCCATTTCTATAAGTTCAAAATGATTAAGAGAGAAATGTACACAGATGATACCAAAACACAAAACTCACAACTACATTTAGAAAGCAGAATTAGTAGAAAACTGCTGCTCAGCTTTCTAAAACTCAAGTGACTATCTGCTCAACCAGTGATCACTGGCTCAGTTCTTTGTTCTCAACCAAGACCCTTGATAGGAGAGAGAAGTAAACAGTCTGAAGCAGGCTGCAGCCCAGATATTAAACAGATCTGTCAGCCGGGCTCCTAGCTTTCACCATGGTTTAAGTCTTTCTCTTGGATCCACTGGCCCTTCTGAACTCAGAGATTAACAGCTCTTTAATTTATTCTGGACAACATTGGTATTAGCAAATTTCCTATGAAGAGCCAGATAGTTAAATTTTTAGCTTTTGTGGGCTACATAATCTCTAGTGTAACTGTTCCTTTCTACAAGTAGAGTATCAAAGCAACCCTTAGAAATATGGGTGTGGTTACATTCTAGAAATGTGCCAGTATTAAGGTTTGTACTTAGAGCTTTGAGTATTTTTCAGCTATTTTGCTCATGGCTGTCATTGTACCATTCAAGCCATGTCTCCACTCTGGCTTTTTGCTGGTTGAGATAGGGCTCTCTTAGATTTGTCTACCTAGGCTAGCTTTAAATCCTATTCCTCAAATATCAACCTGCTGAGTAGCTAGGATTTTGAACAATATGACCATGAGCCACCAGAGCCTAGCTAGTCCTTCTCTTTCTACACACCATACCATTATTGCTCTAAAGTTGGAAAAAGGACAAGAATTGCTACAGAAGTACTTATTTACCTTGTTTGGGGAATATGACTTACCTTAGGCCACTTATAAGTACCAACTTTGTGTCAGTGTGTCTTCCCACCTCTAGAGTCTGTAAATTCCAGATAATCATACCTGTGAAGGCATAATCTCTATTATATTCTTTCTCTTGTTTTTGATCCACTATTGCTTGGAAGAAAAAACATGTGAGTCTTAGCGCTTTTCGGTTTCACACCTCTCATCAAATTCCACTTCAAAATAGGTTGCCCTTGGGCTAACAAAGACAGATACTTCATGGCAGTTATTTTCATAGTTATGGGCAGATTTCTTGGACCATATATGTAATACCACAGGCTGTTCCTGCTGCCAGGTCTCAACATCCAGCTAGGCAGACAAATGAGTAAGAGAAAATTCCAGATATTACTACACAACCAACTGTCAAAATAAACTATCAGTGCTGTAGATCACAGGCTTTGACAGCCCTGATGAAATTTTATACAGGCTAATCTGATTTTCCTGTCTACGCAGAGATCAATAGACATCTATCACTCAGCAGAAGTGCATTAGGATTATACTTTAGGGACTCATGCTTTTATCTTTTAGCAGTGACACAACTATTTTTAAAAATAAGTATTAGTATGAATTCCACTGGAGAAAAACACTGAATTAAAAGTTTAAACAGCTCACATTTTTACTTAGGACCTTGGCATGTCTAAGACCACTCTTTTTTTCCTCTAAAAAATAAAGTTTTCTTTTTAGCTCATGATTCTAATCCTAGTTACCCAGGAGACTGAGATCTGAGGATTGCAGTTTGAAGTCAGCTTTGTCAGGAAAGTCTTATCTGTAATTAAAAGCCAGAAATAGGTCAAGTGGTAGAATGCTAGTCTTGAGAAAAAGGAGCTAAGGGATAGTGCCCTGGCTCAGAATTCAAGCCCCAATACTGGCAAAAAAAACCGATTAAGATTGGATGCTGTGGCTCAAGTGGTAGAGCACTGGCTTTGAGCTGAAAAGCTCAGGAACAGTGCCCAGGCTCAGTTTAAGCCCCACAACCAACAAAAACATCAGGGTTGGAGGCATGGATTAGTTGGTTGGTAGTGCACTACCCAATGAGCCAAAGCAACAGGTACTAAGTTTGAGTTCCAGTCTTACACCAAAAAACAAAATGAGAAAATAAAAAAGATCTGCTAAATGTACATGCCCTTTCTATTACCATCAGGCAGTTATGAAACTCAAAAAGACTGTGAACAAATCTTATATAATAAAAATTAAGTGTGGGAGATAATTCTTTTAAATACTAAACCTTCTTATTTGTCTTTCCATGTACATTTTCTTTTTTAGACTTCATTTTTTGTGTGTGTGTGCCTGCCATGGGGCTTGAACTCAGGGTCTTGGTGCTCTCCCTGAGCTTTTTCATTCAAGACTAGCACTCCACCACTTCAGCCACAGCTCAAGCCTACCCCTCCTCATTAGCCCCCCTCCCCCCCAACTGGTTATTTGGAAATAAGAATCTCACAGGCTTTCCTGCCTGCACTGGCTTCAAATTGAAATCCTCAGATCTCAACTCCTGAGTAGTTAGTATTACAGGTATGAGCTACAAGCACCTGGCTAGACAAAAGTTTCAGCCTTTATTTACATAGATTTTATGTAACTTAATATAACCTAAAATGATTGGATAAATGATTGGATAAAATGATTGGATATACAGCTTTTTGGCCTCCTTTCTTGTGCTAATGACAAATCAAGATGATATTTACTATCCCTGTTGGCAAAAATACCAATAAAGCTTCTAGAGGCAACTTATTTGTATATATCTGTAGTCCAGTAGGTTTTATATGGTAGAGTCATATCTCTCTGAAGAGAGGAAGCAAAATAGGTTCAGGGCCAACTGAAGTTACCTTGCTCAGTCCTCCTTCAGGGTCATTGTAGAGCTTCTTCAACAGCTCTGTTAAGGTACTGAACTCTCTCAAGAGAGTACATTGTGAAATGTCCAAAGAACAGAAGTCTAGGAGAAAGATGACCTAAAGGAAGATGAAGGAAGTACTCAGTATTCACTGCACATGCTGGTATTTCCACCAGCCCCCTCCTGGTTATTGAAAATAGCCACTTCTCCTTACCAGTTCATGAGCTGCCATGGAAAACACTGAATTACACAGTTTTTCTTTTTTTTGGGGGGGGAGTCTGGTCGTGGGGCCTGAACTCTGGGCCTGGGCTCTGTCCCTCAGCTCTTCAGCTCAAGGCTAACACTCTACCACTTGAGACACAGCGCCACTTCTGGCTATTTTTTTCTTTTTGCTTATGTGGTGCTGAGTAATCGAACCCATGGCCTCATGCATGCAAGGCAAGTGCTCTACCACTGAGCCACCTTCCCAGCCTTACACAGTTTTTCTACTATGTTTTTTCCACTATACTGTGACAAAAGGGATTCCAAAATCACTCTCATGCTTACCAGAAACTGTCACATATCTATCAAAACATAAAGTAGTTAATATTTTATATGGTAAAAACATCATTTACTACATTATTACCAAGGGCAAAGCTAGGGAGGGCTATAGAAGCTGACTACCAAAACAGGGAGAAGGGAACAGCAGATCACAAGAACATTAAGCATCATCCTAATGAACAATGTCAATCTAATTACCTCTGAAAGGGAAAAGCAGTGAAAACTTCAGTAGTTGGTATGAGTGATAGTTAAGTTTAAGGTGATTTTTTGTGTTGCTTTTCAATGAAGTGGAGATATCACTCTAAGTTATATCTGATCCCAGCACACAGAAGGCTGAGGAAGAACTGAGAATTCAAGCGCAGTCTGGGTAGACAGCAAGTTCAAGGCCAGTATGGGCTACACAGTGAAAACTTATCTAAAAAGAAGTGGTGCTGCCTGTAGTCCTAGCTACTTGGGAGGACTCCAGTTTAAGGTCAGCCTAGACAAGAAGTTTCAGAGAACTCATCTTGAGCAACCACATTTCAACCAATAAAAATCTGAACATATGATTATATATTTGTAGTTCCAGATATTTGGGAAGTACAAATAGGAAAATTGCCGTCCAAGCTGGCACAGACATAAATGTAATACTCTATTTGAAAAATAAGTTAAGTAAAAAAAGGGGTGTGGCTGACTTATACATGCTTAGCAAACACAAAGCCCTGAATTCAAATACCAGTACTGTGAAGGAGTGAAAGAGAAAGGGAGAGGGTAAGGGAAAAGGAAAAGGGGAAAAGAAAAGGGAGGGGGGAAGGAAAAGGGAAAAATAAGAAAAAATGACCAAATGAGTCAGCTCTTACCCTTCCCTTTCCTTTAGTTTACAATGTGTCCATGAATCAAGGGTTCTGATCTAAAGCCAAGGCCTAAGTGGCCTGATCCAGAACTCTAAGCATTTTGTCATAATTGCTGAGACCAAATTTGGCAGAAGTGAACAGTCAATTTCTCACCATCTGTTGGATTTCATACAATTTTCGGTTGATTTACAGGAAACAAGTATCAATATTTTCAGTGACTTATAAAAGTCATAGATTTTAAAGACTCAATACTTTCTTTTCTGGGTGATGATTAACAGAGATGGAAGACTCCCCTGACATGGAATAATATCATTTAAGAGTGCTGTATGATTGCAAAGAGAATGACTAGGCAGTAGAAGGACCAAATTCTAAATAAAAACACTAGTGCTAATGGCTCATAACTGTAATCCTAGCTACTCAGCAGGCTAAGATCTGAGGATCAAAGTTTGAAGGCAGCCCAGGCAGGAAAGTCCATGAGACTCTATCTCTAGCTAACAAGCAAAAAGCCAGAAGTGGAACTGTGTCAAGTGTCAGAGTCCTCATCTTGAGCAAAAAAGCTAAGGGAAAGTGCCTAGGCCCTAAGTTCAAGTACTGGCACCTCCCTCCCCCCACAAAAAAAAAAAAGATAAGAAGGCTAGGCACTGGTGACTAATGCATGTAATCCTAGATACTCAGGAGACTGAGATATGAGGACTGGGGTTCTATGCCAACTTGACTCTCATCTCCAATTAACCAGCAAAAGACCTGGAAGGGGTGCTGTGGCTCAAGTAGAGCACTAGCCTTAGGTAATAAAGTTCAGCAATCAGGCCCTAGGTTCAAGACCCAGAAATGGCACAAAAAAAGACAAAAATAAGCTGAACAAGGTGGTGACACAGGCATGTAATTTCAGCACTTGAGAGGCTGAGGCAAGAGAGTCACAAGTTCAGGACATTCATCAGCTACATAGTGAGATATGGTCTCAACAAAACAAAACCTTCCAAATAACAAAAACAAAAGCAGAAATAACTATAGATCTGAACTGAAATTAGCCATATACATCCTTGATGCATGAGTTATAATTATCTGTTTTCATGGATTGTGTATTGATACTCACATTTTTTCTATAATGTCCACAGTAAGATCTTTGGCTCCAGATCTTTGCTCTTCAGTTGCAGATAGCACCAGGAGAACAGGCTACTTTGCACAGATCAGAACAGAAAAAAGCACAGAGACAACTTCCCCTGGTGCCTCACTGAGCATCATCAGCTCACACTACAAAGAAACAGACAAACAGGAAATGTCCAAATAAGGTGTTCCCCGAACTTGGGCAGGAAATATCTCTATAGAAGCAGTGGTCACTGGCAAAGCAAAAACAAAAAAATACTATGTGTATGGGGCAAAGTTATGAAAGAGCTTTCAATCCAGAATTGAACCAAGAAAAATGGTGTTAGGAAAACTTCCCTATTGCTCTGCAGTTTTGTGGAACCTATAAATATTCTTTTTGCTCCACAAGACATCTTCTGCACCCCAAGACGCCCACCCTATTGTTCATCTCTTTCTCGTAATGAATCTTCTGTCTCTGGGCCCTTCTCCTGAGTCTTCAATCAAATCTCTCGCTAGCAGAGTTGAGGGAGAGTTGAAAAGAAGGTGTGAGTTTGATCAAGGTACATTGCATGAGTTTTATTTTGTTTTGTTTTTGTCAGTCATAGGGCCTGCACTCTGGGCCTGGGCGCTGTTCCTCAGCTCTTCAGCTCAAGGCTAGCTCTCTACTTCTTGTGCCACAACGCCACATCTGGCTTTTTCTGCTTATGTGGTGCTGAGGAATCAAATCCAGGGCCTCATGCATGCAACGCAAGCAATCTACCACTGAGCCACCTTCCCAGCCCCCACATTGTATGAGTATATGGACATGTCAAAATAAATCTACCATGTACCATAAATTGATAATAAAATATGGAAAAAATAAAGATAATCCATCATTAAAGGACAATAGGAAAATCACATTTTCGAGCAATTCATTTGAAAATGAAAATATAAATTCGAACATCAAAAATTGTTATGCTATAGTCATGTGACCTCTTTATTAGGTTTAAACAACAATAACAACAACAAAAACAGCATTGCTTGTGATATCACTGATATTGTGTGACTGGGGGCAGTGATCTCACTAAATGTTAGCTCTTCATTTTTGGAAAAGTATGTCTAATTTCAGGCTAAAGACCAGTGTCAAGGTACTTGAAGAACTAGGAGCTACATATTGTTTTTAAATGGTAAATATATATCACTAAAAAGAATAGAAGCATTTATTTGTTCTTTTGGTGGCAGTTCTGGAGCATGAGCTAAAGACCTGAGTGCTGTCCCTCAGCTTTTTTGCTTGAGGCTACTACTTGAACCACATCTCCACTTCTGGCGTTTCTGGGGAGTGGGGGGAAAAGATGTGGTTAATTGAAGATAAAAAAAATTATTATATTCTGGGCTGGGAAGGTGGCTCAGTGGTAGAGCGTTTGCCTTGCATGCATGAGTCCCTGAGTTCGATTCCTCAGCACCACATAAGCAAAAAGAAAAAAGCCGGGAGTGGCACTGTGGCTCAAGTGGTAGAGCGCTAGTCTTCAGTTGAAGAGCTGAGGGACAGCACCCAGGCCCAGAGTTCAGGCCCCATGACCGGATCCAAAAAAAAAATTATTATATTCTTTCCTGCCCATACTGGCTTGGATCTCAGCTATCTGATTAGCTGTAATCTAGCACCTGGTGAAACCTTTAATTTTTTAAAAAATTTTTACTTTTGCCAGTCCTGGGGCTTGAACTCAGGACCTGGGCACTGTCCCACAGCTTCTTTTGCTCATGGCTAGCACTCTACCACTTGAGCCACACCACCATTTCTGGCTTTTTCTATATATGTGGTAATGAGGAATCAAATCGCAGGCTTCCTGGATGCTAGGCAAGCACTCTAGCACAAAGCCACATTCCCAGCCCAACCTTTAATTTTTAAAAGCGTAATTTACAAAGGATTGAAATTGGACCACTGTGTGGAATCTCTCTATAAGAAGGATGTTTTTAGAAAACATAATATTTTAAGTTAGGAGAATTGACTAAATGACTACAGAATTTAGAATTTCTAAATGAAAGAAGTAGCCAAGTAGCTTGTAATCTTCCTACCATTGAAAATGCTTAAAAATGTCTGTTGAAGATGAACCTGTATACTAATGAGCCCAAACTTTAGAAATGTCCATTCAATTTGTGTCTGATTTTTTGTGTACCTGAAAAAAAATTGTGCCTATATATTGGAAGGGAAGATGGGATTTTCTCACTTTTTTATTTTATTTTAAATACCTACTTGAAAATAATTCATGATCTTTTTGTAACTCTTTGTCATCTTTGTTCTTTGGACTTTCTCTGAAGGGGCATCTAACCTCCAGAGGGTCTGTCACATAAGAATTATGAAGTTGGAACTGGGAAGGTGGCTCAGTGGTAGAGTGCTTGCCTTGCATGCTTGAGGCCCTCAGTTCGATTCCTCAGCACCACATAAGCAGAAAAATCTGGAAGTAGGGCTGAGACTCAAGTGGTAGAGTGCTAGTCTACAGCTGAAGAGCTGAGTGTCAGCACCCAGACCCAGAGTTCAGGCCCTATGAACGACATACAAAAAAAATAAAGAAGAAGAAGAAGAATTATAAGTAGCCGGGCATCAGTGGCTCAGGCCTATAATCCTAGATACTGAGGAGGATGAGATCTGAAGATCGCAATTCAAAGCCAGCCTGGGCAGAAAAGTCGTTAGACTCTTATCTCCAATAAATCATCAGAAAACCAGAAGTGGCACTGTGGCTCAAGTGGTAGTGCTCCCCTTGAGCTGAAGATCACAGGGACAGTGCCCAAGCCCAGAGTTCAAGCCCCACGACCACCAAAAAAAGAAAAAGAAGAAAAAGAAGAACTATGAAGTGCCAAATGCTGGTGGCTTACACCTATAACCCTACCTACTCAGGAGGCTGAGATCTGAGAATTGTGGTTCAAAGCCAGGCCAGGCAGGAAAGGCTGTGAGACTCTTATCTCCAATAAACCACCAGAAAACCAGAAGTGGCACTGTGGCTCACATGTTAGAGTGCTAGCCTTGAGTTGAAGAGCTGAGGGACAGCACCCAAGCCCAGAGTTCAAGCCCCACAACCAATAAAACAAAACAAAACAAAAAACTATGAAATATGCTAATATTAGCACTGTCTGTAATTAATTCCTCTAAACTAGAATCAACCCATATGCCTCGCCAAGTTAAGCAGATAATTATGGTATGCCATAAAGAGACTATTGTGGTACACCAGTGAATACAAGTGACAACACATGAATGAAACTCCAAAACATTGTTAAACAAATCAAATATTTCACAGAAGATTGTATGCTATCAAGGTGAAAAAAAAAAACCAAGCAATAACCAACACATTGTACAGGGATAACTAGAAGGGAAAACAAGGAACCTGTGAACACACACTTAAGAATGATACTACAGAGAGTTGTTTTCACTTATTGTCCCTCCATATCTATTCTTTTGTATGTGAACCACATTTTGAAATGGTCCCTTCATGCTGTGGCTTTGCTTTTCCTTCAGTCCCATTCTACTGTCTCTATTGGATCACTCCCCAGTTACCACTTGGAGAGCAAAGCCCCTCCACTGAAACTCAGGCTCTGCAAACTCTGGCCCTCTTTAAGTTCTTTCCCTTTCTTTTTTTTTTTTTTTTTTAGTTCTTTCCCTTTCTCTGCCAGAATTTCTTCCTGATACTCCTTCCTACTGTACTGGTTACCTTCCTTGTAGATTTGCTCAAGATGCCCATGACTGATGTGAGGCAGTCCCCAATCATGACTTCCTGTTCGTTACTGGTTACAAATCTTTAGCCACAATTTCTTTCTTTCTTTTTTTTGGGTCTGGTTGTGGGGCTTGAACTCTAGGCCTGGGCGCTATCCCTCAACTCTGCAGCTCAATTTAGCCACAATTTCTATATTGAGAGAGCAACTAGGTCTTACCACCTTAAGGCCAATAAAACCATGAATACCTCGTGTTCAGAATCTACCCATTATCATCCCCTTTTTAGTAACCTGTTCCTTCCCATTTATCACAGGCCCATTGTAGGTGTACCTCCCTCCATTTGAAATGTCTCTAACTTCCTCTTTGCTTGTTTAAGCCTATTCAAAGTCCTTCCCTGAGCTCAGCAATTCTTTTCCAAAATGCTTTTCCCTAGTTGCATTCCCTGTCCCTAGACCTGTGCTCATCCTTTGACAGCCTGAATTATGTACAAAACTATGTAATCACACATTTGTTTGGGTTCCTCTATCATTGTATCCTCTGTATCTAACGTGGGGCCTCCAACACAACAGGCATTGGGTAGGCATTGTTGAACTAACAGACATGAGCAAAAAGCTCAGACTTGCTGTAATTTAGACCATTTTTACTTTTTTTTCTCCTAATGTAACTCTATCTCCCTCCCTATAACCATAAATGCTTGCTTTTACAAGAAGATAATTCAGTGGCTGCAATAATCTCTGGCCTAGAAAGTTTAATTGTATATGCAATGTCCTCTGTATCACAGATGAGAGAAAGGGAAGAAAGGTCAAGTACTTGATGTCCCAGTGGTAAGGGATTATGGGAAACTCTCTTGGACAGTCAGTGAGATTTCAGAGTTGAATGGCCCAGTTGAAGAGCCAGGTTTCAGTTTTGTTCCAGCATGTTGAGCTCCTGTCTCTATCAACTTGTGAGAACCCTGAAGTGTTCGCCCAGTGGCTTTGACTGAGAATGGTAAGAGCTTGAAGAAGTTTTTAGAGATTGAAGAATATGCAGGATTTAGATGTGCTACAAGAGAAAGAGAAATTATAGAAAATGGCAGAAATAAAAATGGAGATCAGAATGATCCGTGGTGAACTGGAAAGACAGCACATATCAATGATCTTGTAGTGAGAATTTTAAGGAGGACACAGAGATGGGCAGAATAGTCTAGACATATGAGAGAAAACTGATGTGATGGCAAAAACAATACTAAAAAAGTTAAGACTGTAGCCAGGTATGGTAGATCATGCTATAATCGCAGCTGTAGTTCAAGGAACACTCAGAAAAAGTTCACTACATCTTACCTTAAAGGATAGCTTTGGGTGTACCTCTTGCCACTATAGTTACTTTGGAGACCAGCACCAGGAGGATCTCAGTCCAGACCATGCAAAAACTGAGACACTATCCTCAAAATGACAGGAGTAAAAAGGGCTAGGAGGCACAGCTCAGGTGGTAGAGCACTTGCTTAGCAGGAATGAGGCAGTGATTTCAAACTCAGTACCATCAATCCCACCCACCCTCCAAAAAACCCCTACAATAAATGTCTTATCAAATACTCTTAAAGAAGCATGAGGTAAAGAATGGAGAAGAAAACAGGATGTACCTCTCGAGCAGCCACACAAAGGAGGGTATTCATGACAGCTAGGACTTCACCAATGTTCATGCCAGCAAGGTCACTTTTCTCAGGTATAAGTAGAAGGCCACCTGGATCTTTATCACTGAAAGGACACAAACTCACACCTGATTGTAGGAAGAGGCTTTTCCTGGTCAGGTTCAAATAAAGAACACAGAGAGGTGTCAGCATCAGTTCTATGAAATAGAGGGGTCTGGGTCAGGAAGACAAATGGTAGTTACAACTAGGAATATGCCACTGTCTGTCCATATATCCTTCCAAAAGCACAGGCACATAAATTACATTGATATCAGTGTTCAATATATCTGATATCATGACTGGTAACTCAACAATCCAGGCTAACAATCCCTGTATCTTCAAATGTTCTTCATGCAACACCTCCAGGACCTATCATATCATCTTCGTTAACTGATTCTGAAAGCATTTTATACAAATAGCCCTAAATTTGTCATCCAGACCAGATAGTCCAACTTGTAAGCAGATGCTCAGTTCCCTCCCTCTTTCAAGAGTCTGTGCCTCAATTAAGGAACTCTGCAGTCCCATCTGCTTTTCTGATGGGACTGTAAGTCTCCATATACTCTCTTCCTGGAATGTTTCTTTCTACACATTACTACTCTGCATTTTCAGTTGTTGTAATGGAAGACTGAGGACCCCAAACTCTTTTGGTTTTAGTTTTTGTCTTTGATATTTAATTAGAGACTGAAGGTCTGAAGAAGTTTTCACTGGGTTCAATACTACCTTGTCTTATAAGGGCCTTGGATTAAGGTCTTGAGAAGAGTATCAGTCTATCACTATTTTAGTCATTCTCATGCCTAGTAGGAACTCGAGAAACTCTCTAAATTCTGGGTAGAAGAAGCACTACTCCAAAAGCACAGAAGGAAGGACTAATTAAAGAAAAATAACTACAGAGGTTAGAATTATTCAATAATCGAGGAGAATCAAACTTACCTAAAATATGTGCACAGTGAATGGAATGTGAGCTGCAGGGACTGCTTATGATCTTTCTCAGTGATATTCTTCTAGAAAGCCAGGAAAAGGACATTTAGAAAATTTACTTCATGACACTCCACAGACATATGGTACCATGAAATAACGTCACATACTTGTCCCAAGTATGAGAAGAGCAGATTCAGCAGACCACTTTGTGGCAGTGAACTAAACCCTTGTCCAGTATCAGGAGAGGGAAGAACCTACTACTTAAACAAAACTGGCAGATAAGTTTAGATTATGCCCAAAAGTAATATCTGCAAGTTTTCCTTCTGGAAGGTTTGACCCAACAGTTGAAGAAGCTGACTTCTAAAAGATATGCACTATCAGATGAAGAGACAAAGGCAGGGATAGAGAATTTTTTGTGAGCTTTCTGTTGCTTAAACAATGTTAAAGATTTCCCTTTATAATGTAGATTTACAGACTATGCTTTCAAACATAGGATTCAGGCCTCCAGACAGGGTTATGGAGTTAATTTTGAAGAAACTTACTGTTTTAAAATAAATGTACCAAATAGTTAATGCTGTGCAAGGCATTTGTTGGAGGGTTCAAGAAGACCCAACAGGAAGGCTGGGAAGGTGGCTAAGTGGTAGTAGAGTGCTTCCCTTGTATGCATGAGGCCATGGGTTCAATTCCTCATCACCAATACACAGAAAAAGCCAGAAATGGGTGTGGCTCAAGTGGTAGAGCACTAGCCTTGAGCTGAAGAGCTGAGGGACAGTGCGCAGGCCCAGAGTTCAGGACCCACGACCAACCAAAGACAAAAAAAAAAAAGAAGACCCAACATGACAGAGACAGTAAGGGAGACAGGGACGTGGGTCACATGAACATAAGGATGCTGGACAAAGAATGGCTTAGTCAGGTAAAATATTAGTGAAGTTCAATTCATTAGAATAAGAAGGAAAACAAAAACCTTCACCATAGCTTTCTGAAGGGATGATAAAAACAAATGACACAGCGTTGATCTATTAATAGTCACTAGTGTTATTCAAGAAGCCATATGCCCTCTACTTTTTTGTGTAGGATGAAGTAAAAATTAGTCAATCAGCTACCTGGTGAATGCAAAGAATTGGGACAATATTCCATTTGCTAACAGAGTACTTGTAAATACTTAAAGCACCCTTCTACTCCACTACTTAGTCTGAGTAACATGACAGTATCTAAAAACTGAGCAATAAAAAAAACTGGAGAAACAACACTTGGTAATATTGTTTTACATCTATATTTTGAAGTATTAATGAATAAAATGGTCATATACTTTCTCTAAAATAATACTGGGAAGGAGGGAGAAGAGTAGGTGAGGTATATTATAAATGAAACAAGATAAGCTTATTATCATTGAAGGTAAGTAATGATTTAACTTGGGGGTGAGACAACTATCTACTTTTTTTTTTGGCGCTCATGGGGCCTGAACTCTGGGCCTGGGTGCTGTCCCTCAGCTCTTCAACTCAAGGCTAGCACCCTACCACTTGAGGCACAGTGCCACTTCTGGCTTTTTCTGCTTATGTGGTGCAGAGAAATTGAAACCAGGGCCTCATGCATGCAAGGATACCACTCTACCACTGAGCTACCTTCCCAGCCCTCCTCCTCTTTCTTTTTTGTCTGTCATGAGGCTTGAACTCTGGGCCTGGGCACTGTCCCTCCACTCTTCATCTAAAGGCTAGTGCTCTACCACTTGAGCCACTGTGCCACTTCCAATTTTCTGGTGGTTTATTGGAGATATATGTCTCATGGCCTTTCCTGCCTGGGCTGGGTTTGAACCGCGGTCCTCAGATCTCCACCTCCTCAGTAGCTAGGATTACAGGAGTGAGCCACTAGCACCTGGCCAACTTTACTTATGCATTTGTTTAAAATTTTCTCATAATTTGTTTGTAAGCAAGTCATAAAGCTGGAGATTAAACTGTGACTTGTGACAAAAAAGTTTATACAATACAGATTGGAAATGAGCACAGGGTCATGTCCTTTGAAGCTATTTTGACCTTCTTTATCTCTTCTCACAAATTTTAATTTGAAGTCTATTTTATCTGATATTAGGATTGCAACTCCCGCCTGTTTATGAAGGCCGTTTGCTTGGTAGATTTGTTCCAGCCTTTAACATTGAAAATGTGTTTGTTTTTACGGGCAAGATGTGACTCCTGCAGGCAGCAGATAGAAGGGTCTTGTTTTTTAATCCAACTAGACAGTCTATGTCGCTTAATTGGAGAGTTCAGTCCGTTAACCTTAAGAGATAGGACTGAGAGGTATTTGGGAGTTCCTGCCATGTTATCCACCTTCTTGGGGGCTGCGAAAAATGCTACCAGCACAACTATGTTTATTGCAGCATTATTTACCATAGCTAAGATATGGAACCAACCCAGATGCCCCTCAGTAGATGAATGGATCACGAAAATGTGGTATATATACACAATGGAATTCTATGCCTCCATCAGAAAGAATGACATTTCCCCATTTGTTAGGTAATGGAAAGGTTTGGAAAAAATTATATTAAGTGAACTAAGCCAGGCCCAAAGAAACATAGGTCCCATGGTTTCCCTTATTTGCAATATCTAGTATAGGGTATGAGTCAAGCGGAAAAGGTCAGATAATGTGATGTTAGGAAAATGAACCCTTAAATATGTATTTTAATGTTTTAGTTTCTTTCATGCATGTGTTTCTAACGCATTTATAAGATTATTTCTTTGTTGCTTTGTATGTCCCTCCCCCACAATGTAACCCCCGCTTTCACTTTATTTGATGTCAGTATAACATGTGGAGGAGATGGGGACAAACAAGTCGTTTAAGGATTCAGGTGGACCTGTTGCAACAATGAGAAGTACAAAATGTCATGTCAAAACCAGCTTTACAATGTCGGTGTGGGGGAGGGAGGGGGGTATGATTGTGTGGGGGGGAGGGGGGTGGCTGGGAAGGGAGGTGAAGGGAAAACAAAGGAGGAGGCTGCAATGCTTGGTAAGAAATGTATGCATTATCCTGCCCATGTAATTGTAAGCCCTCTGTACAGTATGTTCTCAAATAAAATAAAATAAAATTTAAAAAAAAGAAAGCTATTTTGAACAAAGGTTTTAGAAATCTATCAACAAACATTTGGGAAACTCAAATTGAAATATTCAGAACAAATAAAAAGTAACAAATCTCATCGTAATCAACTTCAGCGAAAGAATCCACACTTTCAGTACATAATTACCATCACAGTGAAGAGATGGTTCCAAGAGATCTGTCGATTGGGAAATAATATGGAGAGACATGGAGTGAACCAATGCAGCAGTGGTACTCAGTAGAAACCATGTTGAAAATGAACTATACATACAGCTTATCTGAAGAACCAGACTTAATGAGACTCTCATGACAGAGGCAAAATGACCACTATATCTCAAAAGAGCAATGGAAAGGGAGGCCCAGTTTCTTTGGCTCATTTTCCACACATCTGTCTGACTAATGTGTGACCAGTGTGGGGTCTGGACACTCACAAACAGCTGAACGCAAAAGTCTGGGGACATTCAGACCCTGGAATTTCAATAAAGAAAATCACTCTTCATAGGCCTTCATGTTCTTTTTAGTTCTTAAGAAGTCCTTCTGAAGCTAAAACAATAGAATGGAAGAAAGACAGCCTCTTCAGTAAATGGTGCTGGCAAAATTGGTTAACTACATGTAGAAAACTAAGGCTAGATCCTTATATATCACCCTGCACCAGAATCAACTCCAAATGGATCAAAGACCTTGAACTCAAAGCAGACACTCTGAAAACATTACAGGATGGAATAGGAGAAACCCTAGGTCTACTTGGCTCAGGCCGAAATTTTCTGAATAGAGACCCGGAAACACAACAAATCAAAGAAAGGTTGGACAAATGGGATTGCATAAGGTTGCAGAGCTTCTGCAGGGCAAATGACATAGCTAGCAAGATCAATAGAAAGCCCACCGATTGGGAGAAGATCTTTACTAGCCATACAACAGACAAGGGTCTCATATCTAAAATATACTTGGAACTCAAAAAATTAAACCACCCAACAACAAATCCTCAAAGAAACAACTGCCCAATAAATAAGTGGGCGAAAGACTTAAAGAGAAGCTTCTCTGAAGAAGAAGGAAGGATGGCCAATAGACACATGAAGAAATGTTCAACATCCCTAGCCATAAAAGAAATACAAATCAAAACAACATTGAGATATCACCTCACTCCAGTTAGAACAGCAAAAATCAAGAACTCTAACAACAACAGATGCTGGAGGGGATGTGGACAGAAAGGAAGCTTACTTCATTGTTGGTGGGAATGTAATCTTGTTCAACCACTTTGGAAAGCAGTATGGAGGTTCCTCAAAAGACTTCACATAGATCTCCCCTATGATCCAGCAATCGCACTTTTGGGCATTTACCCAAATGTATACAAACAAGACCACACTAACGCTACCAGCACAACTATGTTTATTGCAGCATTATTTACCATAGCTAAGATATGGAACCAACCCAGAAGCCCCTCAGTAGATAAATGGATCAAGAAAATGTGGTATATATACACAATGAAATTCTATGCCTCCATCAGAAAGAATGACATTTCCCCATTTGTTAGGAAATGGAAAGGTTTGGAAAAAATTATATTAAGTGAAGTAAGCCAGGCCCAAAGAAGCATAGGTCCCATGGTTTCCCTTATTTGCAATATCTAGTATAGGTATGAGTCAAGCGGAAAAGGTCAGATAATGTGATGTTAGGAAAATGAACCCTTAAATATGTATTTTAATGTTTTCGTTTCTTTCATGCATGTGTTTCTAACGCATTTATAAGATTATTTCTTTGTTGCTTTGTATGTCCCTCCCCCACAGTGTAACCCCCGCTTTCACTTTATTTGATGTCAGTATCACATGTGGAGGAGAGGCGGACAAACAAGTCGTTTAAGGATTCAGGTGGACCTGTTGCAACAAGGAGAACTATAAAATGTCATGTCAAAGCAAGCTTTAAAATGTCGGTGTGGGGGGGGAGGGGGGTATGATTGGGTGGGGGGGAGGGGGGAGGCTGGGAAGGGAGGTGAAGGGTAAACAAAGGAGGAGGATGCAATGCTTGGTAAGAAATGTATGCATTATCCTGCCCATGTAATTGTAACCCCTCTGTACAGTATGTTCTCAAATAAAATTAAATTAAATTAAAAAAAAAAAGAAAGCAAAATGAGAGTAAAAAAAAAAAAAAAAAAAAAGAAGTCCTTCTAAGCCAGGCACTGGTGGCTTACACCTATAATATTGGAGGCTGTGATTTGAGGACCGCAATTCAAAGCCAGTCCAAGCAGGAAAGTCCATGAGAGAGACCCACAACAGACAGAAAAAAAGCAGATTTATGTATCATATTGAACTAATGGTTTATATAATGACATATATAAAAATGTAAGCCATCAGGCCAAGGAATGAATAAAGGCAGTTTTTGTTATAGAATAGATTGCATGCACAATATTAAGGAAATAATAACAAGTTGCTGCCATTTACTTAATATCAGTAAGATAACAGGAATAACGTAAAACACAGAGAATCTCCCTGGTTAGGCTGACATTTGTGTATAATCCTAGATATTCTGAATGCATATCTGAGAACTGATGTGTGAAGCAAGGCTGGACAGAAAGTTCATAAGACTCTCATCTCCAATTAACCAGCAATAATCCAGAAACGGAACTTTGGCTCAAGTAGTAGAATGCCAGCTTTGAGTGCAAAATGTCAAAGGAGAGTGCAAGTCCCTTAATGCAAATGCCAGAAATGGCATAAAGCATAAAAAGCAAAACATTAAACACATGGAAACACAAAAAGACAAAAGTTATGCAAATTTAAATGCTACATTGAGAGATGGATCACACCAAATACAAGAAATGACATTTAGACATTTTCACTCAGTTGAAAAATAAACCAGGATAAGGTGGAATATATACAAAATGGAATTTTACTTATCTATTAGAAAGGATGATATTGCATCATTTTAAGAAATGGTAAGACCTGGTGAAAACTAGATTAAGTTAAGCCAAAAGAAACTAAGAATGTGTGTTTTCTCTCACCTGAGGAAGACAGAATTAATCTATAAATATACAATAGACAATTGGGTAAACTTGGGGCACATAATTGTAAGGAGTGAAATATGATAGATTCATATTAGAAATTAAATTATATAATTTATTAGGAAAACTAACTTATAGTCCAATAAAATAAACACCAGGAATCGAGTAATCATATGTGGAAGTGAAATCAAGAGCAGAAAGGCAAACTAATGAAGACATAAAAGGTGTAGAAATAGGGTCTGGTAAGGTGGTTCAGTGGTGGAGCACTTGCCTTGCATTCATGAAGCCATGGGTTCGATTCCTTAGCAGCACATTAGCAGAAAAAAAAAAAGAAAATGGCGCTGTGGCTCGAGTGGTAGAGCAGGTGCTTTGAGCTGAAGGGCTGAGGGACAGCACCTAGGCCTAGAATTCAGGCCCATAAATAACAAAAATGGTGGAGAAATAGGTATGAAATCAAATTTCCAATTAAAATTAATGATTTTAAATATGCATTTAATTTTACATGTATTTATTGTTTATAACTCTAATCTTTTGGTACCTCTTGCCTTTTGTGCTTTTAGGTTATCTTAAAATCTCTTTGTTGTGTGGACAATGCATGGACCATGATACTCCTACCTATGTCTCTTGTGTTGCTGAGATTAATGGCATGAGTCACCATGCTTCACTTATTTGTGCAGATTGGGACTTGTAAGCTTTTGTCCAGATTATGTCCAAAGTGTGATACTCTTGATCTCTGATTTCTGATAGTGATCATAGATGTGAACTGGTACATAAGGCCATTCATAATCCTTTATCCCACTTTGAAGACATGAAGTTTAATTTTCCAAATGACATACAAGATGACAAACAGAAAAATAATCCCTTAGTTCTGGTAAAGATGAGCTACTAATGAGAAACAAAATTACTTTCTAAAATATTTGACTATTGTAATTATATTTTCAATCTTACCCTACATTTAATATTTATGCCAGTGATTAAACTCAAATTGCAGGCATGCAACTGTGGTTTGCCCCTGTTATCTGAGTTACTTAGGGTGCAGAGACCCCAGGATCATGGTTCAAAGCCTGCAAGGGCAGGAAAGACTGTGTGACTCTTATCTCCAAAATTAATCACAGAAAAACACCTGAAGTGTCACTGTGGATCAAGTGTCAAGCCAAAAGATCATAGAGACATTGACTAGACCCAGAGTTCAACCCCCAAGACTGGCACAAAGAGACTATTATTACCTTTAACCATTCATTTGGATCACCTATAGAGAGGGCAGGCTATTGAAGGTCACATAGTTAACTGAAGAAGTAAAATTTGAGAGGATCACAATTCAGAATCAGTCTGGGAAGGGAGGTAATAAGATTTCCATATCTCCCTAAAGCCAGGCAGGTTGAAATGCATTCTGTGATCCCAGCTAATTGGCAGACCAAGGTAAGAATGAGCTTAGCCTAGTCTCTGTTTTGCCATCAACAAAACTGATAATGTATGAGCAAAGTCAGTAAATAAAAAAGATTGTTGATGTGTCCTTATTTGTAGAATATCTGTCTAACAAACAACATATCTAAATTAAAATTAAAAGAGAAAGGAAGAAAGAAAGAAAGAAAGAAAGAAAGAAAGAAAGAAAGAAAGAAAGAAAGAAAGAAAGAAAGAAAGAAAGAAAGAAAGAAAGAAAGAGAGAGAGAGAGAAAGAAAGAAAGAAAGAAAGAAAGAAAGAAAGAAAGAAAGAAAGAAAAAAAGAAAGAAAAAAGAAGGAAAGAAGTGAAGGAGATAAGGAAGGAAAGAAGGAAGGAAGAAAGAAAGAAAGAAAAAAGAAGGAAGGAAGTAAAGGAGATAAGGAAGGAAGGAAGAAAGAAGTAAGAAGGGAGAAAGAGAGAGAGAGTGGTAAAAAGAAATATAAAAAACATATAGTCAGCATGTGATAGATGTTAATAGTGACACTATACCATGTTAGATATAATTGTCATTATTTATTTCTAGGAGCAGCCTAGATAAAACAAGAGCAGATTTCAGCCAAGGATACATACATGTGTTCACCACTAACAAACTGTTATTGATGCCTCCTCCTGGACCAGAGGACATCTAAATAAACAAAAATAAAGCCTAAATAAACCAATAACATACATACTTTGATAAAACACAGGACTGGCTTAAAGTGTTGGACCAACAGGATTGCATATCTAGGAGGTATGGTAAAGTGTGTGGGAGACCAGCATTCTGATGATCTTGCAATGATGAAACTGCCTAACCACACAGCTCCTGGGCATATCACTGCTGAAACAAATATTCAGTCAGAGGTTAACAAAAGTAAGATTTACAATGAAACAGACATTCTGACCAAAGGTATTTTTACCTGATTCATTGTATTTCTTACAGTCTCCAGTTATATATCACACATACAACGTTCCTAATTCCCTTCTGCTTCATTATTGTCTTTCCTTGTTTTGGTTTTGTTTTCAGAAATACACAGGGCATATCTTATATTTTTGTATTTTAGCCTTCAGAAGGTCTATAGTTAAATATCCTTAAGTTCCTTTTGTTAGAAAATGAAAGACACATTGGGTGGTTCTTCACCTGTTATAATTATATAACTATATAATTATATAATTATACTTTTTTATTTCTAACATTTTAGCTGTATAATCCCAATTCATTTTTTCCCAAAGGGAACCTTAGTGGAAGGAAGAATCTGAAAGTTCATTCTGGAATTTAGAGAACTTCTGTTATTAAAACTCCAGTACATAGTATGGAATGGAACTCTGAAATTATTCATTAAACAGATGAGGTGAAAGTCAGATTTTGCACTCTAATACTCTTTCCTCAACCAAAATAACTAATATTCTTAAAGTTAATGGGCACAAATGTGCATAAATTTTCTAGAAATAAAATGATCACTTATGAAACATTAATAATACCTGCAAAGAAAGCTTTACAATATAAGATAATTCCTTCACACAATATGTATCTGTCTGGTACCATAACCCCAAACTAGACTAAGGCATCTAATAGCTATCACAGTTGGATGTTCCCTTTTTGTAAAACTGTTTTATCGTGTTGAGTAATATGAATTGTATACCAACTTAAAATCACATTTGAAATAAAACAGTTACTAGGTAAGACCTTCGTGGTTGAGGTGGTGTGGGGTTTCCAGTCAACCCCTCTTGAGTTTTCCAGGAAGGAGCTTGCTTTGCCACAGCCTCTGTGGTAGAGCAGGGCAGGGTTTTGAGAGTGGAGGCCAGTCTGGGTAGGGCTTTGAGACATTTGGAAGGAGGTAGGAAGTATTGGGTTTGTAGGGCGGGGTTTCCAGTGGAACAGGACAAGGCTTTAGGAAGGAGGCTCAGAGATAGCCATGTTCAGAGGAAAACGGCAGGATTACCAGGGAAGATGTTGTTTTCAGTCCCAGCTAAGAGAAGAATGGGGCTGCAAGCGAGGAGATGTAATGACCGGTGAGCGAGAAAATACACATAAGCACAGTTAAAGATGTCAAAGGTGTTTTACTAATGTGTCTGCAACCCTGCCCTAGGTTACTAGAATTAGGAGCAACTGCAACCTCCAGGGGGCAAGTTGTTTTCCTTTTTCCTCCTCCTTGCAAGCCTTGCCTCTCCACTCTCCATTGGCCACTTTGCAAGCCTCTCTGCCTCTCCACAGGCCTCTCCACCTCTTCACAAACCTCTGGGCTCTCTGTAGTCCTCTCCGCATTTCACAGGCCTCTCAGCTCTCTGCAGGCCTCCCTGCTCCTCACAGGCCTCTCAACTCTGTGCAGTCCTCTCAGCTGTCTAGGGCTTCCCCAGGTCTCCCTGCCTGACCGGACTTCCTCCAGCCTTCTCTGACAGCCTGGGATTTCCCAGATATCTCCTTGATCCAGCCTCCTCGGGCCATCCCAGATTCTCCTCAAGCCTGAGGAGAGCTGGGCACAGCTCTGGTCCAGGAGCCATGTCTCTTCTCATGTGTCTCTTGTGGCATCTCCTTCTTTCCATCCCCTCCCCAGAAACCGCTGTTGCTACATCTGGTGGCCTGTCCCCCAAGCCACCCTTTGACCCCTCTCCCCCAAGTGGCCTGGCGTGCATGAAGATGGAATCAGCATGGGGCAGGACTTCCCGGACCCTCAAGCTCTCACAGAGTTTACTTAGAGGAGGGGTTACTGGTGGAACGCTGTGGGCCTGCATGGGATATGTAAAATGGGATTTCCCGTAGAGCAGGGTGGGAAATTTGAGGGAAGAGGCTGATGGAATGCAGGCTTTCTGGTGGAGGAAGGCTGGGCTGACGGGGAGAGGCTTATTGAGGGGCGTGGCTCTGAGAGGGAAGCAGTGTTATGAAGGAGTGGGCTAGTAAAGGACAGCATTTCTGGTGGAAAACCCCATACTTTCTGGCATGTGGTAAGATGGAAGGATTTCTGGCAGAGCAGGAGGGGGCAGCAATGGACGAATGAGCCTTGTCAGGACAGGGCGTTGAGGATCCAAAGGACTAGTTAGGGTGGGGATTTCGGTGAGGCCAGCCAAGACTTGGAGAGATGGAGTAAGATTGAGTGGGGACTTCAGTGTTAGGAGGCAGGATATCTAAGGAGTAAGCCTACTGTGGGCAGGGTTTCCAGTAGGGCAAGACAAACCTTCAAAGAAGGGAATAGGGATGGACAGGTGCTTCCAGTCAAGCCTGGTAAGCCTTCCAGAAGGAGGCCAACTGGTGGAATGGTTTCCAGTGGAACAATGTGGCCTTCCAGAACGAGCAAGGATGGTGGGATTTTCTGGTGGAGAAGGGCAGGGCTTGGAGCCATGAGGCTAGTTGGAGGTGGGGCTTTCAGAAGGTGGTAAGGCTACAAGGGTTTAGGATAATTATATGCAGGGTATCCTGTGGAGTGGAGTGTGGATTCCACAGAGAACCCCAACTAGGGGTTGGATGAGGAGCTCAGCTGAGGGTTGGATTATTGGGGGAGAATGGCAGGACTTACAGAGAATAGATGGAAAGGTAGGGAGGTATCTGGTGAAGTACTCGGGCTTTCCAAGGATGAGGTGGTCTGTGCCAGTAGCTTCTAGTGAAACAAAGCAGGGCTTCAAGGGCAAATATAGGGTGGCGGATGGATTTTGATGTAGCAGGACAGGGCTTCATGGGAGGAGTGTAGTTCAGGGAAGGGCTTTGAAAGGGTTGTCTGGGCTGTAGGAGTAGGCTAGTTATGGGGTGGGGGAAGGGCAAAGGGGAGAAATGTTCCCTGGAGCCTCTAAGGAGCTTGAGGGAGAAGGCTGGTTGAGGGTAGGCTTAAAGGGAAGGGTGGGTTTGGAGGGACTAGGTTAGGTAGGGGCAGGGCATCCAGAGAATAAGGGTGGGGATTCAAGGGAGGAGCCGGATGGAAGTGAAGTTCTGGGTAGAACAAGTTGGGTATTGAGGGAGGAGATATGTTTCTTTGGGGCAGAGAAAAGAGTAGATGGAGTGGAAGAGGGATTTCCAAGTAGCAGACCAGGGATTTGAGGAAGGAGGCTGGTTGCAAACAGAGCTTTGAAAGTTTATAGCAGGGCTACTACGGTGTAGGTTAATTGAGGGTGGGATTTCAGGTGTAGCAGGACAGGGTTGCAAAAGAGGGGCTGAATGGAAGTGGGTCAAGTTGAGCTTGTGAGAGGGGATAGGATAGAGGCAGGAGTTCAAGGGGGAAGGGAGAGGCTATAAAAAAACAGCAACTACTAATAAAAATAATGCAAGAACACCATTTTCAGCCAGTGTAGAGTTAATTCTATTTCTGTATGTATGAGAGATATTGGATAAACTAACCAAGTAATTTCTTCCTACTGAAATTTTTCTTTATTCTAATTGAGTGAGAATAAAACAACAGGCCACGTCAGGCTCATAGGCACACAGTAGACTGACACATGAATCACTGGATTTGATTACCCAGCAACTCCTTTAAGGAACACAAAAATTTTAAACTCTCTCCATTAGTCATAATGGACACTCTATTGACTTAAAATTGTGAATAAATAGAAATTTTCCTCTGAACATTTTAGAAATTTTAATCTAAACAAAGTAATAGTAATTCTTTAACTTTATACTTCTATATTGGAACATATACTAACACTAAATAATTAGGAAAATATAATAAAATTATACACAGAATGTTCATTCTTGCAACATCAATTTTAATCTAAAATAATTTAAAACCAGAAAATTGCTTGCCATATAGTGAGATTGCAGTATGGTTTCCTTTTGTGATCAAAATGGTGATTTAAGCAATATGCCTTTATCATTGGAGGCATTGATGGTTAAAAGATATCCAAGAATGTGAAGTACCCTAAAAAAATACCCTGAAGAAATTCACAGGGTACTGTGAGTTGATGTTGAAATAAAATTAATTACTGCATACAGTAGGAATTAATATTAAATAGGCACAGAAATATTTTCTACAATAAACGGCTACATTGAAAAATAAACAATGAAAAGGAAGCAGGCAGTCAGACCATCAAGTTAACATTATCTAATGAATAACATTTATTGAGACTTGTTTGCAATCTGCTTGACCTAAATTCTTCCCTGAAGCCAAATAACAAGAAAAAAGCCATGGAAATACAGTATTTTCAAGGCATTATTAGACTTTAGAGAGTGAATTCAATTAATATATTGCTAGAAAATAAAGACAGATGTCCAAGATAAACAGCGAAGGAAATATTCCCAATCTATGGCTCTCTGCTGTGAGAGGGATACAGGCCAAGGCGTGAATGGACTGAAGAACAGGAGTGCATACTAGTAATTCCCAAGATGCAATGATGAATGTAACATGGGAGAAAATCAACATAACTGTCACATGAATTTATCACTGGAGAGTACAGAGAAGTACAGTGAAAATCCCAGGAGAATTATAAAGTACAATCTTACATATTTGTCAGAACAGTAAATTCAAATGTTTTCAGAAAAGTGTCTGGCATTGTGTCCTAAAACACTTGGAAAGACTACAGGAAACTACCGGGCACACACATGATGCCAAGAAATGATTAACTTATAATTTACAAGACATTGAATAATCATAAAAGTCTTGTTTCAGTAGTGCAAAATTAAGCCTTAATACACTCTGTTCTGAAACAACACATTATAAAACCAAATCAAGAACAATGAAATTATATATGTGACTCAACTGTTTCCAACAATAGAATTCAAAAATTCAAATTACATACTGTATCTGTAAACTGATAAAAATCATACAGGATGACAAACATAATTAATCTTTCAACACTGCATATTTTATGTGAATAGTCCTGATGATAAATGATTTGTTTTCCTTACAGATTTTGGATGAACACAACAACAACAATACAAAACCAAAAACCACTTGGCAATACATCTGGATACCAGTGGCTCATCCCTATTCCTAAATGCCCAGGAGGCTGAGATTGGAGGATCATGGCTCACAGGTTGCTGGGGTAGCCAAATCCATGAGACATTGATGTTCCATTGATTAGTCAAAGGCCTAGTGGAACATTGGCTCACATGGTATAGCATCAGGCATGAGTGTAAACACCAAAACTTCAAGGCTCGAGTCAAATCTCATTACTACACCCCACACACACAGTCACAACCTACACACAAACACACACACAAAGGGGAAGATACAGGAACAGGGAGAGAAAGGGAATCTTAAGAGTTTAAAAAGTGAAGCCTATCCTAGAAAAAAAAAATCCTTTCCAAAAATATACAACTGTAAGATTACTTGTGAGGGATTCTAGAGCTGAGCAGTGAGATCTGGAAAGAGATAAAAGATTAGAAAGCCATCTTAAACAAGACTCAGAAGGCTGAGATATGTACCCTGGAAAAGTCAAATCATCAAGGCAAGATAGTGCTATAAGTTACTACCTTAAGTGTGTTTAAGATACAGCTGTTAGGACACTAAAATAGTAAGATCTTGGAGATGAGACAAGATATTTTATGGCTAAAATATGTATTCCTCCCTTCTGCTTCCTAACAGTAAGAGAGTTAATTGTCACTATTTATACAAAGTATACCTCATGTTAGTGGTTGTAACACAAGATAGATTGATGACCTAATTTGTGCAAATAACTTTAGCCACACCCCTATATTAAGTTGGATAAAAAGTTTGTTAAGCAGGACCACCAAAAACTGGTGGTGAGCCTTTGGGTCCCCTGGTGTCCCTCTTTCCTTTCCCTCTCTGTAATTTCTCAGTTCATTGGCCAGGTATCCCTTCATCTCTGCTGTTCCAGAGTTGTGGACAGAACTGATATTCTGAGCTCCTCAATACAAACTGTGGAAACACACTTTATCAAAGAAGATACACAAACATATATGAGCACCTGGCAAGATACCAATCATCAGCAGTCATCCTGTGAGTCCTTAGTGAAGAAGTGGAGTTCCATTATGGTGGTCATAATGGCTAAGTGTAAAAAGTATGTAATAAAACTTTTGGAAGGTTCTTTTTCTCTTTTTGCTCTGTAGTCCCAGATGGCCTGGAACTTTCCAGCCTTGTCTCAGCCACAGAAGTGATGGGAGTTTGAATATGTGCTGCCATGCCTGGCATTTAGGAAGTTCACAACAAAGCAATACCAAAGTACATGAAAGCAATTTTGTAAATGATGTACATTTGCTTCCTCAATTGTAAAATAAAACAATACGAAAGTGCATGAAAAGTTTTTTTTTTCTTTTTTTTTTTTTTTGTCGGTCGTGGGGCTTGAACTCTGGGCCTGGGCGCTGTCCCTCACCTCTTCTGCTCAAGGCGAGCACTCTACCACTTGAGCTACTGTGCCACTTCCAGCATGAAAAGTTTTGTAAGTGATATGTATTTACTTCCTCAATTGTAAAATTAAACAAATATATGTCAAAATATCACATTATTAACATTATTTATATATATATGTATATGTATATATATGTATATATATATATATATATATATATATATATATATATATGCAGTTCATCAGGCATCACTATACCTCAACAGATCAAATGCAAAGTCAAATTTCTACTTCTTTCTAGGAGAAGCAGAAAAGGTCAAAATCTATGGATATATGACCATATAAGATGATATTAAGTATGCTTAAATAGGGATATAGGTTGACCTTTTGTAACAATGAGATGTATAAGACACTCCATTGAAAATGAACTTTAAAACTGGTGAGGGGGAGGGAGGGAGTAGCTGTGGAGGTGGGAGGGAAGGGATCGTAGGGGAAAAAACAAAAGACGAGGCAACAATGCTCCATAGGAAATGTACTCATTACCCTGGTCATTTAACTGTGACCTCTCTGTACAGTATTTTTACAAAAAAATGTACAAAAATTCTACTTTAAAATCTAACATCTAAGGCAGTGTCTGGAATACAAGGAGATAAAATAAATCTACAGGAGGGATATCTTTAACACTGTGACAATGAGACGTGAAAGCTGGATTTTAAATCAGGGTTTGACAAGATCAAATGTCCACTAAATATGTGATTACAGCTACAGAGCTGACCATGATCGTAAGAATGGAGGTACAACTGAAAGTCAGCTAAGGCTGCTACAGCATTGTATGTAGACATAAGGTGACCTCTCCAATAATTGTAAAGCACAAAATACAAGTTAAGTCAGTAAAATGCATGGGAGGGTTTTCCCACTGAGAAAAATTGCAGTGGGTGATCATTGCTCTTTGGTTGAGAGTATACATCCCATCTCATTTTACTTTAAGCTAAAGTATATTTCTGATATGAACACAATTGTAATATATCAGTGTTTCATGAGTGCAGACAAGTGTAGGTGCATGTTACTCTAATATATATAAAGGCTCTACCTTCACACTCCATTCTATGTTGTTAAGTTTGCATGGAGAAATGTTCATAACTAGGAAATTTAGACTCTTGTGAATCTGATTCAGGCAACTGAAATAAGACATTTGGGTCATCCACTCCAATTATTTGGTTTGTGACTATGAAATAAATACCATTATTTAAAATGCACATGAATTTTTGAAAATTCATGCAATACCATATGGCAAACATACAAAAGATACAATTACTCATCTTCTTATATGAGCTGAAGGGAAGTTATTCCTGACATGCACTCGTTTTTTTAAAGAAATACATTTAATAATGTCTACCCTTTTTATATTACTTTTTCAAAATGTAAATATACATACTTGAGAAAAGATTCTGTGCTTTTTATTAAATACTTCATTATATCTATAGCTCTATCTATCTATCTATCTATCTATCTATCTATCTATCTATCTATCTATCTATCTATCTAATCTATTTTTCTATCTAAAGAACTAGGCAGGCAAAGCCAACCAAATTTCCCAAATACTTGAGACTGACCAGTTGCAGACCTAGAATTCAAATCCAGTTTTCCATCATGCTTATCTGAGGATGTTCTGTGAATGTCACATTACCTTTTAAGAGATAAGGAACAGAAGAATCTACATTATTTTTCTAATTATAGCTCTAATGGCTATGAAATTGCTATAGAAGGAAAATAATTTATAAATGAAAAAGGTATTGGGTACAAATTTGTTAGTAATCAAATCAAGATTGGTTAATTTTCTAAAGAAATTCCTGAATGACCATCATTCAAGCTTCCACTGTTTATGCTGCCTGGAGTAAATGCTTTAGGAGAACAACTCCATGCCAATGACACCAGTGCATATGAAGAAAACATGCTTTTAACATTCAGCATCTTGAATGCAAAAGAAATATTTATACAAATATAATCTAAAAGGAAAAATTTTTGTGACTGTTACTTCCTCATTATACCAAAGAAAACTTACTCCCTTTTCTAAAACATATATCTATTTTACTGATATTACTATAATTACTATTAATAATGTAGGAATAATATATTATAATATCATTAATGTTATGTAATCTATAAGTAATATATGTATAATATGTTTATAATAATTGATACTACTATAGTAACTATAATTAATACCTGTACAAAACTGAATTTTGTGTTATATATACTATGAATGGCATAAGAAATGAGAACTCTAATATACACCACATGCTTTACTCACATAATTTATTGTTTTGCATGAATACGGAGGGTTGAAATAGGACCCAGGTGCTGTCCCTGAACCATATTACTCAGGGCTTGTACTCTACCACTTGATCCACACATCAGTCTCCTACTTTTTTTTTTGGAGGCTAATTGGTAATATGAGTTTCACAATTTTTTTTCTGTCTGGGCTGGCTTCAAACAGCTATCCTCAGATCTCAGCCTCCTGAGCAGCTGGGATTTCAGACATGAGCCTTGTTACATATTTTTTAATTCCATGCATGGCAAGTTGTTAGGTCATTATTTTTGTGTGTTCAAATATATTATGGTGGTTCATTTCTAAACTGATTCAGAATGAACAACCACTTTTTGGGAAAGACTATATGTTGGAATTGAAATTGTAAATACACTTATCTCACTATCAATTTTCAAAGATAATGTTAAATATTTCCAATTCCTGGAACTAAAACATTAAATAAGCATCCCTTCCTTAACTGTCTCATTTTCAACAGTATAAAACCTACTATATAAACATCTATATTCAAGAAAGCAAGCCTCTCTAACCACATATTCACCTTCAGTTATCCTCCTCATCTCTATATGGCCTTTTACAATGGATGTCCTCTAACATTGACTACACATCCACCAGAGTCAGCCTACCACATCCAACACTTTGTAAAACTTCCTAGATAAAGTTGTTTGCCCCATCCTCATCAGCCTTTCTGCAGCCTCAGTGGAGAGCTTGTTCTCCTGCTTTACCTGTAGACTATATCCTGTTATATTTCCTAGCAAAGAAATAATAGCTAGCAGGCCTGAGCCTTGGTATATTCAGAGGTTCATTGGTATTCAATGTTTCCTTTTCCATTTCCTTTCCTTCCTTGGTAAGTGAGTTGGAATAACAGAACAAATCAATTTGAAAAGCAGTGTGTTTTAGTGTAAATGAAAAGATACTTGTACATCTCATTGTTGCAATGGGTCCACCTGTATCCCTAGTTAAACGATTTGTTTTTGCCCTTCCCTTCCACCAATTATACCAACATCAAATACAGTGAAAGCAGGGGTTATACCGTGGGTACGATATTTTCACAATAAAAAATAAAATTTTAAAAAAAGAAAAGAAAAAATACTGATTTGAAAATACTACAAGTGTTTGTTCTTTACATTTGTATTTCAATTCAAATATAATAGGACTGCTGCTAGTTGTTCATGCCTTTAAACCTAGCTATTTAAGAGCCTGAAAGATGAGGATCATAGTTCCAAGCTAGACCATGTAGAATAGACCATGAGGCTCTTATCTCCAACTAAGAACCAAAAAGCTAAAAGTGGAGCTGTGGCTCAATTGGAATAGTGCCAGCCTTGAACAAAAAAGAAAAAAGAAAGCACATAGCCCTTGAGTTTAAGTCCTATTACGAGCACACATACACCATACATACACACACATATATATACATATATATGTATACAGACATATTTAATCTACTATGTATAAATTATATGCATACATATGTATATATAGTTATATAATAAAATATTACAGAGTGTCAAATATATACAAGCAAATGTTTGATCTTTCTCTTCGAAACAGATTCATATAGAGTTATAGAAGTCCTGCTCAGAGCAACGCATAGTCCCTATTAAAGGAGCAAAGCCAGAGAGAGATGTCTTGGCCTGTGAGCCATGGTAAATCACAGCAAACAAACACCAAAGATTCACTAGTACAAGGAAGGCCATCTGTTTATGGGACCACCAAATAATCAGTACTTGGCTTTTCAATTTGAGATCAAGAAAACAAACAAAAATATTTGACTACAATGGATTATAAATGGTAAACATTGGTCCTTTTTTAGCCTAAAAGCTACCACAGATGGAGGACAGGTTTATTATCACAAGATCCAGATGGTTCTTTACTAGGGCTGGGCCATACAGAAAAATCTCGAAATTACTAAGGCCTGTTTAAAATTTCATTGTGTGTAAGTACAATTGGGTTTTTTTTTTTTGATCTACTCATTTAATGTGGGGAAGCTGGGCTGTTTCCATATTTTGGCCACTGTGAATAGCTCTGCAATGAACATAGGTGTGCAGGTGTCTTTTGGATCTAGAGCAAATCATGTTAAGTAAGGTAAGTCAACACACAGTTGCATGTTCTCTCTGATATGCTGAAGTTAGACCTAAAATGTACTGGAATATGACAAATTATACAGGATTCTAGAGACGCACATACAGGGAGAACAAAAGACGCTACTCTTAGGAGAGAAACTCAAAGGCACAATGCATAAGTGCCTTTCCATATTTATATAAAATAATATACATAATAAAACAAACTCTAAGACTTGGAAAAAAAGGATTTTTTGTTTTTAATTATGGATGATTCTATATTCTTTATCTTATGTATGGTGGATTCAAGTGTACAACTTCGTAAGTGTTGGGGGAGGGTACAAAATTCAAGAGAAAAGGGGTGAAAAGTGCAGCCATAGAACTCACTGGACACGGATGAAAGTGAACTATACAATTCACAGATGGAGATGAGAGGGAGGGCCTGGGAGAGAAAAAGGGAACAGAAGACACTCTATGAAAGGCAATGTTCTGGGGCTGGGAAGGTGGCTCAGTGGTAGAGTGCTTGCATTGTATGCATGAAGACCTGGGTTTGATTCCTCAGCAACACATAAGCAAAAAGAAAGAAGCCAGAAGTTGCCCTGTGGCTCAAGTGGTAGAGCGCTAGCCTTGAGCTGAAGAGCTGAAGGACAGTGCCCAGGCCCAGAGTTCAAGCCCCACAACCGGACCCCCTAAAAAAAAAAGAAAGAAAAAAAGATAGGCAATGTTCTCATTACCTGATTCAGGTAATTGTAACCCCTCTGTACATCACCTCTAAAAGAATAATAAAGCAAATTAACAATAATAAAAATCTCTACATTCCACTCAGCTGAGTCAATCCAAATTATAAGAATCTTCAGCAAACTTACTTTCTCATCTTTACCACCTCCTCCATCCTGTAGATTTAAATGGAAAATAAATGGCAAAAAATGAAATAGCTTTATTGCCTCTTTTGGAAAAAAGAATTAAATCAACTATCTAATATCTATTTGGCTGATCATTAAATAGTTGAGTGATGGTCTGCTAAGAGGCAGACCATCATCCTAATGGAGCTGTTATCCTGGGATTTCTTCTATAGCCAGATGTGCCCTGAATGAGGAATTTATTTATAATAAAATTTCTAAGGAATTCACTTATAACTGAAAAAAAATATTTCAGTGGTCAATCGTGAGCGTCTATTTGCTTTTCATATGACTAGCACTCAGACTTCCTCTACAGATAGGAATTTATTTTAGAAAGATCTACCCAGAAAAGAAACTGAGTAAAGGGGAGGGGAAATATGGTATACAGGATCTCCTGGAGAATTGAAGGCAATTGAAAAGCAGTGTTGATACATGTGAGTCTTATTTCTAAGACAAGTCACTACTGATGGTCAGGCCATGAAGTCTGATCACATGACTTGAACCTCAGTCCAACACCCTCAAGACAAACCTTAGGACATGATTTCACTGTGCTCTTCCTCCTGAGAGCCTCATCTCCCCGTGCTCTGGCTATGCTGGCCTCCTCATCCCACCACACAGAATCTTGGGGCTGAGAATCTTTCTTCTCTCTACACTTTTTGAACTGATTCTTTTTCCTCAGGTGCCTCTTGTATGGCCCAAGACACGTTTTCAGAACGTCTCTACCAGGTTCACTGATTTTGTTCTGAGAGATACTCTTTACATCCAGTAGGCTGGACTTTGAAGCTAGCCTTGGCAAGAAAGGCTGTGAGACTCTTATTTCCATGGAATCATTAAAAAAAAACTGGGTGTGGAGCTGTAGCTGAAGTGATGGAACATTAGCCTTAAGAAAAACAAAAACCAAAGCAAAACAAATATTCTCAGGGAAGAATCAAATGTGGAAATCTGGGGCTGGTGGCTCATGTCTGTAACCCTAGCTACTCAGGAGGCTGAGATCTGAGTATTGGTGTTCAAAGTCAGCCTGCACAGGAAAGTCTAATGAATCACCAAAATAGCTGGAAGTGGAGTTGTGGCTCAAGTTGTAGATCACTAGCCATGAGCAAAAGAGCTCAGGGACAGTGCCCAGGTCTAAAGTTCAAGCCACAAGACCAAACAAAAAGCTGGAAGCGGTGCTGTTGCTCAAGTGGTAAAGTGCTAAGCAAAAAAGCACAGGGATAACACCTAAACTCTGAGTTCAAACCCCAGAAGTGGCAAGGAAGGAAGGAATGATGGAAGGAGGAATGGAAGGAAGGGAGGGAAGGAGGGAGGAAGGAAGGAAGGAAGGAAGGAAGCAAGGAAGCAAGGAAGGAAGGAAGGAAGGAAGGAAGGAAGGAAGGAAGGAAGGAAGGAAGGAAGGAAGGAAGGAAGGACCTTACACAATATCACTGGAGAAATTCTATAATCCATGTGTGGTGACTAATGCTAGGTTAACTTGACCAGGCCCTGGAGAATGCAAATACTTGTTCAAGCATTCTGTCATCCAGGTTTCTTGATGAGATTAACACTCTGTAGACTCTCCAAAGCAGACTTTGCTCCCTAGGCAGGATAAGCCTCGTCCAATCAGGTAAAAGCACAGACTGAACAGAAGCAGCAAGCCTCCCCCAGACACATGCTCCTCCCCCGGACCACCTGCTTCCGCTGGAGCATGGACCTCAGCAACCTATAAGCCAGGATAGGAACAAGGCTCTTCTGTGCCTCAGGTCTGGCATATACCCGGACCAGTGCACTGACTACAGACTTGAGGGGGTGAGGATAGAGAGGGACACTTGCATATTCTTTCTTTCTTTCTCTGTCTCTCTCTCTGTCTCTCTCTCTGTCTCTGTCTCTCTCTCTGTCTTTCTCTCTCTCTCTCTCACATACACACAGACACACACAGACACACACACATACACACACTGGTTGTACACTGGTGGGGAAGGGCCTGGGAACCTCTAGGGAGAACTTACTCTTAAAGGAGGTGTGATCAGATGACCTGCTTGGCCTGTGATCAAAAGCCTCATCCTGGGATGGGAAGTATCAAGCATCAGTAGACTGAAAGCAAATGGTGAAGTTAGGGCTCTCCAGAAATGGCATCTTGTTTCCCTGTAAACCGAAGTGATGATTCCATTTGTGTCCTCTCAGCTCAGATGATCTTCTTTTTAATTTCCCCCTGAACACAAGACAGAATTAATTTGCATGTTCAATTCACCCATAGACATTGTGTAATTTGATCTTGGCGAAGCCAGCCTGTGCTGAATGATCTGAGTAAGTGAGGAATTCTCAGCTTCCATATGGATCCAAGGAGCTACCATGCTCAGGAGTGCAGAGAATGTGCTCACCTGGGACAAGGCAGAGCATAGACCATTCAAACACATGGCGCCCATCCTCTCTCAGGCAAAGACAGATGAATCCGTCTACCCACCCTGAGTGATCATAGTAGACATGAGCCTCCATGCCTCTCATCTCCTGCCCTTTCTACAGCCTTCCAATCCCCAATCACTAACTTTGTTCAGAAACCCATGTACTATTATATACAATGTTGTTAGGCAAATCACTTTTTTTTCTAATCACTGCATAACTGGGATATTTTCTCATGTGATTAAGTACTTCATTATTTGGTGGATTTGAGTCACTCAGACTGAAATATCATAACACAATGAGAGTTTCCTTTTATTGGAAAGGGAAAGAATTCCTCCATGTCTGTTATCCTATTTAAAACAAAAACAAAAACAAAAACACCACGATGGATGTTCTTGAGCTATACTCTTTCTCCACGGATTTCCTGAGTTAAATAATTAGAGGCAATATCACTTCTGGATCAAAGGAAGTGTCTATTTGGAAGAATTTTGGAACACATGTGTACAGTTCTTAGAGATATCCTCATAGGCACATATCTTGGGGAGAGCATGTTTCTCTGATAGTGGGTGAGATGGATTCAGAAATACTTTGGGTTCCATAAGGCCATGGACAAAAGCTAAGCTTACAGCTCAGCAGTATTTATTAGCAATCTCATAGTCCTTAGTGGCAGCATGCCCTTGAAATATATGTGGTGTCTCCCTGGTCAAAGTTGTAGACTCTATCACTTTTTTTTTAGTCCCCCTGAATACTGTTAAAGACATTAACAAGAAACCGCTGGGCTGCTTGTGAAAGAGCCCTGAAGAAACCAAGGCTCTAGACACTTGAAAGCACTGGCCACTAGGGGGCAGTGGAGAGCCACAGACAGCTGTCAGGATGCCTGTAACAAGGTTGTTATATTTGAAACTTTCTTTCTCTTTCTTTCTTTCTTTCTTTCTTTCTTTCTTTCTTTCTTTCTTTCTTTCTTTCTTTCTTTCTTTCTTTCTTTCTTTCTTTCCTTCTTTCTTTCTTTCTTTCTTTCTTCCCTTCTTTCTTTCTTTCTTTCTTTCTTCCCTTCTTTCTTTCTCTCTCTTTCTTTCTTTCTTTCTTCCTTCCTTCCTTCTTTTCCTTCCTTTCTCCCTTCCTTTCTCTCTTCCTTTCTGTCTTTCTTTCTTTAATAAAATGTTATTGCAAGTCAATGCAAATGTTGGGTTGCGTGCAGCCTGTGGGGCATCAGCTTCAGTTTTAATTGGATGATTCAGGTCCGTCCATCTGAGGAGCACCCAACTCAGCACCCCCATCATCTTTCCTCCACTCCGTCCCCCGCCCCGGTTTGCCACAGTCATGGTCCTTTGCCTATATATAGCAAACCCACGAGTTTCAGTTCTGCCTTATCCAGCCCTGCCTGCCCTGCACCTGTGCAGACTAGTTCCCTTCAGACCAGATGTGCACCAAACTGGTTGCACATTTCTGGTACTTTCTGATCAGGAACCAAAGAACTTCGCCTTGAGTCCCAGGTCCTGTCATATCCTACTAGGAAATCTTGGTCACATCTACCATCTTCACCAGGTCTCAGTTTTGCATCAGGAAAATGGGTGTATTGGAATACATCTGCCACAGTCTCTATTATCATCTTCCTACACTTCTTTGATTCTACAAAAAAAAAAAAAAAAACACACAAGAGAGAGCCCATTTCTGGGTTCTGGTGCCTTATTCCTGTCATCCTAAGTACTCAGGAGGCTGAGATTCGAAGATCACAGTTCAAAGCCAGCCTGGGCAGGAAAGTCTGTGACACTCTGATCTCCAATTAACCACCAGAAAACCGGAAGAAGAGCTGTGACTCAAGTGCTAGAGAGCTGGCCTTGAGCCAAATATATCTCAGGGCAGCATTCAGGCCCTGAGTTCAAGCTCCTGCCCACCCCACCCCACCCACACAGAAATCATGTACTATGTGTTTGTGTGTGTGTTTGTGTGATGGTACAAAGACTTGAATTGAGGGCCTTGTGCTCTTGCTTAGCTGTTTTTTTTTTTGATCAAGGTTGACACTCTACCACTTGAACCACACCTCCACTCATGATTCATGGTTCAATAAAAGGGCTTTAGTAGCAGCTCATAAAATGACATTACCAAGCACCAGAGGAAAGGGTGGTCTTGCTTTGTTCTCTCTAGCTTCTAGAAAACATTTAAACTCACGGAAAGGAGCAGACATTACGGGCAGCTGTCTGAAATGTCCAGCTTTTCCTTTGGATTTTTCTGTTCATCCTTTCACAGAGATCAGCTTTTTATTTTTTATTTTATCTGTGCCAGTCTTAGGGCTTGAACTCAAGGCCTAGGCAACCGTCTCTGAGTTTTTTTACTCAAGGCTAGCATTCTGCTACTTGAGCCACACAGCTCCATTTCTGACTTTATTTTAGTGGTTTATTGGAGATAAGAATCTCACAGACTTTCCTTCCCCGGGCTGGCTTTGAACTTCAATCCTTAAATCTCAGCCTCCTGAGTAGCTAGGATGAGAGGTGATCTTTCTTTACCTGGGTTGCTGTGCTGGTTGCATGTTTTGTGTAATGTCTTACCAAGTTGCTTCATTCATAATAAGGAATCCAAGGCTGAGAACACTTAATTGGGATTGTGAAGTATGTGCATAAATTAAATGACAGCCTCGAGTCAGACTCCAGTATTCAAGTGTCACTCTTTCATGACATTAAAATACTCCTCAGGTACCACAGAAGCCTTCATTCCAAAATGAATACTCTGTGTAACTCATTAATGGATACAGAATAAAAAGAGAAATGAATCCTGTTACCTACCAAAAAGCTAGCTCAGCTCCTTAGTGATAGGGGAAAATAAATATTGCAAACACAGGTTTGAAATGAAATATTTTTTAATTTAATTTTATTTTATTTGTGAACATACTGTACAGAGGAGTTACAATTACATGGGCAGGATAATGTGTACATTTCTTACCAAGCATTGCAGCCTCCTCCTTTGTTTACCCTTCACATCCCTTCCCAGACTCCCCCCTCCCCCCAATCCTAATCCTTCTCCTTCCCCCCCATTCCCCTCCCAAACCGATGTTGTAAAGCTCGTTTTGGACATGACAACTTGTACTTCTCATTGTTGCAACTGGTCCGCCTGAATCCTTAAACAACTGGTTTTTCCCCATCTCCTCCACAAGTTATACTGACATCAAATATAGTGAAAGCAGGGGTTATAATGTGGGGGAGGGACATACAGAGCAACAAAGAGATAATCTTATAAATGTGTTAGAAACACATGCATGAAAGAAAAAACCTTTAAAATACACATGTAAGGGTTCATTTTCCTGACATCACATTATCTGACCTTTTCCGCTTGACTCATACATATACTAGATAATACAAATAAGGGAAACCATGGGACCTATGCTTCTTTGGGCCTGGCTTACTTCACTTAATATAATTTCTTCCAAGTTTTTCCATTTCCTAACAAATGGAGCAATGTCATTCTTTCTGATGGAGGCATAGAATTCCATTGTGTATATATACCACATTTTCTTGATCCATTCATCTACTGAGGGGCATCTGGGTTGGTTCCATATCTTAGCTATGGTAAATAATGCTGCAATAAACATAGTTGTGCTGGTAGCTTTAGTGTGGTCCTGTTTGTAAACATTTGGGTAAATGTCCAAAAGTGGGATTGCTGGGTCATAGGGGAGTTCTATGTGAAGTCTTTTGAGGAACCTCCATACTGCTTTCCAAAGTGGTTGAACAAGTTTACATTCCCACCAACAATGAAGTAAGGTTCCTTTCTGTCCACATCCCCTCCAGCATCTGTTGTTGTTAGAGTTCTTGATTTTTTGCTGTTCTAACTGGAGTGAGGTGATATCTCAATGTTGTTTTGAGTTGCATTTCTTTTATGGCTAGGAATATTGAACATTTTCTTCATGTGTTTTTGGCCATCCTTCTTTCTTCTTCAGAGAAGTTTCTCTTTAAGTCTTTCGCCCACTTATTTATTGGGCAGTTGTTTCTTTGAGGATTTGTTGTTGGGGGGTTTAATTTTTTGAGTTCAAGTATATTTTAGATATGAGACCCTTGTCCGTTGTATGGCTAGTAAAGATCTTCTCCCAATCCATGGGCTTTCTATTGATCTTGCTAGCTATGTCGTTTGCCCTGCAGAAGCTCTGCAACTTCATGCAATCCCATTTGTCCAACCTTTCTTTGATTCGTTGTGTTTCCGGGTCTCTATTCAGAAAATTTCGGCCTGAGCCAAGGAGACCTAGGGTTTCTCCTATTCCATCCTGTAATGTTTTCAGAGTGTCTACTTTGAGTTCAAGGTCTTTGATCCATTTGGAGTTGATTCTGGTGCAGGGTGATATATAAGGATCTAGCCTTAGTTTTCTACATGTAGTTAACCAATTTTGCCAGCACCATTTACTGAAGAGGTTGTCTTTCTTCCATTCTATTGGTTTAGCTCCCTTATCGAAGATTAGATGGCTATATGTCTGTAGGTTCATTTCTGGGTTTTCAATTCTATTCCATTGGTCCTGAGGTCTGTTCTTATGCCAATACCAAGCTGTTTTGATTACTATGGCTTTATAGTAGAGTTTGAAGTTTGGTATTGATATTCCTCCAACAGTGTTCTTTCCATTGAGGAGCGTTTTTGCTATTTGGGGTCGTTTATTGTTCCATATGAATTTTTGGATTGCCTCTTCTATTTCCTTGAAGAATGAGGTTGGAATTTTGATTGGTACTGCATTGAATTTGTAGATAGCCTTGGGAAGTATTGCCATTTTCACGATGTTAATCTTTCCAATCCAGGAGCATGGGAGGTTTTGCCATTTTTTAAGTTCTGTGTTGATTTCCTTTTTTAAGATTTTCAAGTTTTCATCATAGAGGTCCTTCACTTCTTTAGTTAATTCCTAGGTATTTTATTTTTTGTGGGGCTATTACAAATGAAGTTGCTTTCCTAATTTCAGCCACACTTTTCTCATTGTTGGCATACAGAAAAGCCATTGATTTTGGGGGGTTCATTTTATACCCTGCTACTTTGCCAAAGTTTTGAATCAGCTTGAGTAATTTGGGAGTGGAGTCTATGGGATTCTTTAAATACAAGATCATGTCATCTGCAAAGAGGGAGAGTTTTATGAAATGAAATATTTTAGAAAGAGCAACATCAGGATTATTTTTACTCCTCTTATTTTTGTTTTTTTATTTGTTGTTTATTGTGGATTCCATTGCATCATGAAAATA